>NC_142591.1:32253100-32425600 GCF_965207765.1 Zootoca vivipara
GCTGAGTTTTCCAAACTTGCTGGCATATTGGGTGTAGCACCTTAACAGCATCATCTTTTAAAATTTTAAATAGTTCAGCTGGAATATCATCACTTCCACTGGCCTTGTTATTAGCAATGCTTTCTAAGGCCCATTTGACTTCACTCTCCAAGATGTCTGGCTCAAGGTCAGCAACCACACTACCTGGGGTGTATGAGACCTCCATATCTTTCTGGTATAATTCCTCTGTGTATTCTTGCCACCTCTTCTTGATGTCTTCTGCTTCTGTTAGGTCCTTACCACTTTTGTCCTTGATTATGGTAATCTTTGTACGAAATGTTCCTTTCATATCTCCAATTTTCTTGAACAGATCTCTGGTTTTCCCCATTCTATTGTTTTCCTCTATTTCTTTGCATTGCTCATTTAAGACACTGGATTTAGGTAGGGTTTAATCCTTAGCCATTTCTTGTCCGGAGGATATTCCACAAGGATATCAGAGTTTTCCTTCTCTTAGATAGGCTATCTTTCCAGGTTGAAGAGCCACACCTTCCCCTCATTTCCCTTTACTGCATGTGGAGTAACCACCTTCTTGACCATTGAACCTGCTATTAGTCTTGTTCGCTCAATTCACTGGAGCCTGTCTATGCATGCAGGGAAAGTCCCAACTCACTGAGGGTTTGAGACCCACTGGCTACCCTCACCTGGGACTCAGCTACATTAGCAAAGAAAAAGTGTTTTATATGCATTATAACACTGTGACACCAGATGGTGCTGTGGAGTCCCGTCTTTCGCCAACATGATTTCCCATAATAAAGTTTACATCGCGTTTTCCTGAAATGCCTTTTTGATGTCTCTAGATCCAACCCTGGCTTAGCCAGCCAGTCAGAGCTGTTTCCAAAGGGTTGGGCTGCTGTCACATGCTGACAGCTTCTTGGAGCTACAGATGAGTATGTGAATATGTATAAAACTAGCCTATTGAACATGGGTAAAATTCACCTTTGACTCTTGACCATATGGCTCTTGGAAGATGGCCCAGAAGGGTATGTGGCCCTCAATCTCAAAAACAGGTTCTCCAGGTCTGATCTACACCTTGGCAGGATTGCTGCACCTTTTAGAGTTGTACGGTAGAGTTGTACACAAAGGGAATCCAGCAGTTGGATTTTCATTGCCATTGCACTGTTGTGGCATGGAGAACCTAAAGAGTCAACAAAGCCAAGAAGCAATGCAATGGGGGCTCAGTTTTACCAATTGATGTGGATTGCCTTATAACATCAAACCACTGGTCCATCTAGCTCAGTATTATCTATGCTGACTGGGATTTCAGGATGTTCAGGATTTCAGATATGGGTCTCTCCCAGCCTTACCAGCCTTACCTGCATGCAAAGTAGATGCTCTCTCTCACTGAGCTACTGCCCTCTGACCACCTTCTTTGGTGAGTAATGCCAGTGGCATTACATAGATGATGATCTTTACATATGCCGGATGAGTGGAGAGGGAAACTCACAGAAGGTGAGGCTTTCCTCCTTTGTTTCACAGCTTTGGGGCCTATAGGATAAAGTGTTAAAAGTCTACCCAGCTGTTTGTCAGATATGACACTTTATATTCTAAAGCAGAGGTGGGGAACCTCAGGCCCAGGGGCCACATGCATCCCTTTGGCCCTCGCTGTTTAGTCCTTGGGATACTTCCAATGCCACACCTCTCCCTAGGCCACACCCTCACTGCACTCTCTTTAAGTATTTTTGCCTGGCTGGAATGTCTCCATGAACTCTGATAATGCCTCTGTCTTTTTTGAATGGAGGATAGAGATGCATGCGTTTGTGTGTGTGTGTGTGTGTGTGTGTGTGTGTGTGTGTGTGTGTGTGCAGAAACCAGCCTACTTTGCATAGGTAACATTCACTTCCATTGCTCTGCCTATTTTTGCCTTTGGCCCTGTCCACTGGCATGTGGCCTCCAGAATATTGCCCGGAAGGGAATGTGACCCTCACCCCCATCCTAAAACATTTGTGATAATGTCCAGATTGATGTGCACCAATACATCTGTGCCACGGAATGTTAGATAGAGGGTTAACTTTTTTTTTTTTTAAGCAAAGCATGAAGCAAATATTCCATATTACCAACTACAATGCACAAGTCCATTACATAAAGCTGAACCATATGCTGATTTTGCAGGGACGCAAAGGTCTTCCTGCCACTGTGTTTCTTCTGGAATCTCCACAACTGTTCACTTCTTCACGTCCTCCTGGCTATTTCCATGCCGAGTAACAGCTTTGTATTTCACTGGTATCCTTTTTCCAGTGGTGATGGTGTCTGTTTCTTCTGTAACATTGGCACGCCGGCACAATATCTCAGCTATGCAATGTGATATTGCATTGGCATCACAATGCAGGACTGTACACAGATTACAGTGAGGGATGCAGAGGGATGCCAAGGGGATCCTGTATACTGGCTCAGGACCCACTTTCTGTGCATATTCCACATCACTTCTGAAAGAGCCTGAGTGCATAAGAACTGTATTAGCTCTGTCTGTGCAAATGGGAACCCAAGAAAAGGCAGGCTTTCCAGGCGTATACAGTCTGTATACACGTCTAGGCTCTTTCAGAAGCTAAGCTGAATGCAGGGAGGGAAAGCCAGCTGGTACAATCCTGTTTGCCTCCTCTGTGTGCATTCAGCATAACACATGCGCAGTCCAGCTTCGTACCACATCCCAAACATTTATTTGCTGGTTCTGGGGTTTGGCTTGGCAAACCTCTGACATTTCTCTTTAAATATGGATTTCACTGGTATAGTTCTGATTGTAAATGCTCCGGCGGGTTTGTATGCCGCCTCGTGAAAGTTGGCAGGGAAACACTGCAAGTGGGCACGAATCAAACGTGCTGAAAGTGTACTCCTGGCAGGTGAAATGCAATGCCGCACACAGAAGACTATTAGCAAAGTAGAGGGCCACAACAACACTGTGGGAACACAAGACCAATTCGGGTCCATCGGTGTAGTGATTATAGTTAATTGTGATTAATATGGACAAAATGCCGCAGTGGTTTGAACTGCTCCTTTAATTCTGCCAGTGCATTTGTATTTATTAAAAATGTTACACAGCAGGGGTTACCATTTCACATGCTTCCATCCGCCAGGGCAGTGCAGATGAAATACAAAAGACAACAGTGCAGACGCCATGCCGTTGCACATGGTGTAATCAGGGAGGAGGAGGGCGCTTCTAGGATATATGTCCAAGAAATGCATCCAAATGTGCTCTTTCTAAAAAATGTGAATGTTGTCTGAAGCAAAGCACGCAAACAATACCTGTCTCCAACCATATAAAACATATCCCTAGGTAACAGCCTGGACCAGGGTAACCTGGCAATGCAGTTTGGCTTAATACACTCTGCCTATTAGAGGCATCTGAAAGAGGATTTCTGTATGTGTGTGTGTGTGATCCTGTTATGTATACGGAAAGTGATGCTCATTAGAAATGCTTTATCAGTAATATTGTGGCCCAGCCAGGAAGGCCTCATTGGATGATCTTGGGCTTCTTGTTCATATGCTTAGTTTTACTCAGAGTAGACCTACTGAAATAAATAGACTGAAATAAATGGATTTAAAGAGTTTAAATCCAATTTCTTGTCACTTCGAGCCCTACCCATGGGAGCCGCAGTGAACAGACTTCTTCTACCTTTTGTGACAACCCTCTAAATCAGCTCTAGTCTAAAACAGCCCTCCAGATGTTGCTGAACTCACATGTTGGCCCTAACAAGATTAGCCAAGGACCAGGAATGATGGGAGTTGTAGTTCAGTAACATCTGGACAGCCAAAGGTTCCCCAGACCTCTAAATATTTGAAGATGGCTGTCATATCGCCTCTTAATTGCCTCTTCTTTGGGCTTAACACACTTCCCCCTTTATTACCGTATATAACAGCAATGGCTTTTATTCGGTTAATAACTATGAAACAATTAGTTGGTGTGATCTCTATTGGTCCTACCATTCCCAGCTTCTAAATGAATACTAAAAGGTGGTGCGAATGAACTGATGCATCCATAGCCTGATATTCCTTCCACCTGCATAGCAAGGCCGTTACCAGATACGCCAGCATACTGATTATCAAGGCCACTATGTTTGTACCGTGAGCTACCTTTAAGTAAACCAGTTGACTGTTTTCTCTTTCTCTTTCTTTTTTTAACTACTCAAACTCTTGATAAAGGAGATTAAAAATGCTGAAATAGATTAGCCTGGAAATTCCTCACTGCCTGCTAACTGAATTCGCAGAGGTTTGGCTTGACACTCTGTTGCCATTCAAAGTGTTTTTTTAATAATCAGTCTCAGTGCACAGACAGAAATCTATAACCCTGCAATGAGATTGCTATTCGGGCCATAGATAGTTATAAAATCTATTCCCTCCAGTTACTTGCTGTATAAAAACTTCCCTCGCCTATTGATCACCGGCAGGGACAATTCAAAAGTGGGAGAGGAGGCAAGTGGCAAGCCCTGAGAAGCTCTTGGTTACAGCCGGCGCTCTGCTTGCGCACTGGACACCGGGCAGATGCGGGGATAAAACTGTCAAGTGTGAAAACACAAAGAGAAATATTGCTATTTTCTATTATTCACATTCTTCCCATGAGCTGTTTGCTCAGTTGCCATGGCACAGGCGGTGAGATTTCATAATTTTCCCCCTGCCTACCATGTGCTCATGCAACAATGCGAATTTAATCAGGCTAGACAGTTGGTTGGGTTTTGTCCATGCGAGTGGACTAAAACTTTTTCTCACCAGCTAAACCCACAAAGTATCTGAAAGCCATAAATAATCAGTAACTTCTATGACTTGCACCTGCTTGCTTTATTTGACTAGGGATACAGAAAGGCTCATATTGGGCACTAAGTTCCCAGCATCAATCACTCTGGTTTACTTCTGAAATCAAAATAGATTTCGAGCTTTTAAAACTACCCAGCACAGGCATTCAATATCAGGACTTATTATTTTGGTCCTGGGTGACATTTAGATGCTATTGCTGTCAATGCCACTGATCTGATCATTCAATACAATCTTTCAGAGTCCTTTCCTTTCCCTGTTATAAATATCCCTAATAAGAAAAGAAAAAAAATGGCACATGTATTCAGTGGCAAAGATATTTAAGGGTCTGTTGAGCTTAACCAATGAGCTAATATTGGAGAAAATATAGCCGGGGAGAAACCAGAAAACCAGATATTCTAACCATGGTTTATATGTGTATAAATAAATGTCGGCTTGTACAAGGAAAATACCACTATATTTTGCCTTGGTATCTCCTGCCCAGTATATCCCCTGCCTGCTTTACCAGAGCAAAACAATACAATTAGAGAGATAAACAATAGCAGAGGGAGAGACAAATTAACAGGTACATGCAAGGGAGAAAAGATATATTTGCAGTTGAGATTTGGAGCGAAAGCTTAATAGGAACAATGGCGTGTTTAGTTTTTAACGCTTTTCTAAACAAGATTTGCTGTGCCTTTTGGGAGACCCATCAGAAGAGTTAAATGAGCAAAGGCAACACAATTGAGTCTTCGTTGGCTGAAGTTTAAGATGCTGCCAGGTTCCCCCCCCCCTTTCCCTTTTTTAAAAGATTTCCTGGCTTTAGTGATGCAATTCAAACTCATTTGGTAAATTTGCAGTACATTATATGGAATCGGGCGCAAGTTTTATATGGGTTGTCGGTCAGACAGGTTCATTTGCAGGTGAATGCCACCTTCAGGGGTGGTTGGCCTGTGCCAAGGTGCCTCCTTAAAAGGCTGCTTCCAATATATGTTTAAAACATTTTTTAAAAAACACAACAACATGCAGGTTGTCATCTACAGCTGCTGCATGTGTGGAACGAGCTGCGCATTTTGCAGACACATGCCAGCAGAAAGAGGACTATGTATACACAGAGATTTCCATGCAGAATATTCAGCTTAGTGACAAAATGCTCCAGTGGTTCTTCTCTTCATATTTCTGGAACCTAATGTGATGTTGCACAATTGAACATGCTTATTTCTTTGCCAGGGATGCGACAGGGGTGTACGAAGGGGGGGCAGCGGAAGGGGCGGGCCACCCTGGGCACCACTCTGGGTTTTTTCTTTTATAAGATGGCCTGCTGCCCCTCCCAGCTGTAGAGCGGCATAGGGTGCACACACCGTTAGTATGGGTGCCACTCGAGTGGCATCTGTACTGGCTGCCACTCTTGCACGGCGACCGTATGGGCTGCCACGCACGCGCAGTTCATACAGACATTGTGTGCGTGCCGCCGGGCGGTTCGCCCCACCCCTCGGTGTCCCGCCCCGGGTGCCGAAGGGGGTTCCTCCGCCACTGGGATGGAGAATTTGTGGATTTAGTAACTCCCATAAGCCCAAGCTAACATGACCAGTGGTCAGTGACGATGGGAGCAGTAAGGGACTTTATGACCTCAGACTGGGGGACAGCACTTTTGAATGTTCCTGCATGTAAAAAGAAAAGAAAAGAAATGTTATTCTAATCAATAGTTACACATTTGAAAGAAAGGTTCTGGCCACATCCTTGTTGCGCTGCTTTTGTGCTTGAAGGGATTTTCCACACTGGAACACACAAAACCGCAAGCGACCACTTGCAGTCTAAATCCATTTTACCACCTTTGAACTCCACCCCCTCCTCCCCTCAGCATTTTTGAAGTGATCATGTCACATGATTGCCCATATGACTGCTGTGCAAGAAAAAAAACATTGGAATAAAGATTGTCTTTGGGATGAGGCCGTGTGCATATGTGCATGTTTGAAAGGAGAACACATGCTTATCCAGCATGCTGAGTAGTCCAGTGGGGCAAAAAAATTCCTGCATTGCAGGGGGTTGGACTAAATGACCCCCGGGGTCCCTTCCAACTGTACAGTGCTATGACTCTAGGAACATGTATGTAAAAGCAGGTAGGAACTCTGCTCACAATGTTGGCAGCATGATCACCTGTCTGAGGGCTGAACAGAAGAATATTCTAATCGCCTCCTTCTCCCTTGCCCCTAAAAAGTAGTCACTGCTGTCAAATCTAACAGAGACAACTTTCTGTTTGGCAGGGGAGTTGCTCGCGCTCAGCAGTGCTTGCATACCCACCGCTGAGCATAAGGACCTTTGGATCGGGACCAGAAACTTTAATTGAGTGAACCCGTCGTGCTTTTCAAAGTGCTTAATATTCGTTTCCTCTGGCCACCCCTGCATGTTATTTAAATGTTTGGTGGTGATTTCAATGAGCCACTGCAGACATACAATGCTTCCTCTTTAAATAGGTGCAAAGTGAGATATTGTCACAAAGCATATATGGAAGGAGAGGGGAGGGAGGGAAAGGACACGAAATGAGAATCCTGCCTAATATCTGTAATAAGGGCTTGTGGGGGTGCTAACATGGTCACCTGAATTATGCATGCCTATTGTGTTCAAATATCATAAATCGATGCATGAATACCCTCCAAATCATTTTCAGTTCATGAACATTTATATACAAAGCTCTTGAGCACTGCAAAGACAATTAGTCATATTTGTATGCTGGAATTAATTGAGAGTGAGATGCGGGAGGCAGAAAGAGAGAACAAAGAATGCTTTTTGTCAGTTCTTCCAACTGACAGGGATAATTAGATATATGAAATTGAAATTCCTCAGCAGGGGGTTTCTGTTGACAATGAATTTTCTTTTGATTCCATTCTGTTATTCTTTTATGCTGTCATCTGTGGCAATTTGTTATTCAGCTTGAAGCTTAAAAAAGCAAAGCATTCCACTTTTATGAGTAGATGATGTCAGTTTGTACACTGCTGGGAAATAGATATTAAATGTAATCTTTAAACGAGAGAGAGAGAGAGAGAGAGAGAGAGAGAGAGAGAGAGAGAGAGAGAGAATAAAATCAGTTAAAGAGACAGTGCTCTGTTTACACAGCCCTAGGAGCAAAACTTTGCAAGTAAGTGAAAGAACTTTCTTTGATGGCCTTTAATGTTCCATAGCCTATTATTCACAGTGTAGGCTTGAGACACAGTGTTTTAATTGGGGGAAAAGAATTAATGTCTGGGAACACCTGCTCTGCATATAGGTTTTTTTGTTTCTATTCCCCCCCCCAAAAAAAAGATTAAGTTTTTCCCACCATATGAGGAATTTTCCAATGTGTGTTAGGAGCCACATGGTTCTGGGATGGAAGGGCTCTGGAATACAGGGTGCCCCTCAGCCCCCATGATTCTGCAAGTTGACACATGGCCATGTGTGACGACCCACTTCAAACGAGCCAGATCCAATACTTGTAGCAAAACAGCAAGTACAAAAGCTAATGCCTAAGTTCTAAAGGTACGATTTACATGCGTAGAGCAGAATTTGTTGGCAAAATGTGGCTGATTCTCAAAATTACTTATCTACAGCTCTCTTCTTTTTATGAATGCGTGTGTACTAAACAACTATATCTAATTTATCTACTATGTACCATTTTTACTGTGCGGGCTTCCCACAAAGAACTACAGTATCGAAATTTCACTTTGGTGATGTTCTGGGAATTCTCTGTTAGAGATGTCACATTCAGGAAGCCACAAGTCCCATCACAAACTTCTTTTTAAAGTTTCAAAAGAGGCTTGCCCTGTGGGAAGGCAGGAAGATGTTTAAGAAACATAAGTCCAGTGCTTCATTAGCTAAAGAATCCTGAGAATTGTAGTCTAATTCTCACAGAGCTACAATTCCCAGCACCATTGACATTTTCAGGATTCTTTGAGGGAGTACTTTAAATGTATGGTGTGTACGTAGGAGCCAACTCCGAGAGGCCAAGGTTCCTTCGGCCCCCTCATAAAATATTTGAGGCCCCCACATAGTGGATAGGCATTGGCATTCAAATGGTGTGTGATTGCTGTGTCATGTGATTGATTATGTAGGGCTTGCTTGTCCCCAAAACGGCTGCCTGAAATTGCTGCTGCTAAATGAAAAAAGGTTCCTATTCACATACAGTATTATTTTAGCAACTTGTTTTTTGTTGTTGTTGTCATTACACTCCACCCTTCGTTTTAATTGGAGTCCAGGGCAGCTAGCAACAGTCCTTAAAATCCTACAAGTATACAGAACCATAAAGTAGCAATTAAAATTACAACAGATTCCTACCAACAGTAACACAGTTAGAACAGTAGCAGGAAACGATACATGCAAAATCGTCACCATCATCTGCTTATAAATTTATCAAACAGCTTTTGCCTCTTTCATTTGTTCTGGCTTCCATCTTCTGGTAAATGTTTTGAAAACATCGATGTGTTTTTAAGGCCTGGCATATGTTACATTGCCAGCTCCAGTTTGCCAAATAAATAAATAAATAAATAAATAAATAAATAAATAAATAAATAAATAGCTAGCTCTAGTATGGAGGCAGGGGCAGTGATTTTGTTTCTTTCCGTCAGAAGTCCGAACCTCAGCACATCTTCAGTTTTTTGTATTTTTGAGCAACTTGGCTCTTACTTCTATTGGCCTCCCAATTTATTTTCTCAAGCTGTTCTGTAGCACACACACAGATCACACACCGAAAGATACACAAATGGTGGAGGGTAGTTAAAGCTTTCCCCTCTGATCTGAGTGTTGCACGCAGAGCTGATATCACCACCACAGAAATGCCTTTGTAAGCCTCTGTAGCATCAACAGTTTCCCAATGACTGAAAAGATGCCCTTGGGAATAAGAATGAAGCAGTGGATACAGCCTTGCAGGGCACTGAGGCAGTGCTGCTGGCTTTGGTGTAGGGCTGGGCTGAAAAAAAATATCAATTTGAGGTGGTGTACAGCACAAAGAAAGCACCCTAACAAACAGGGAGAAAAATAAAAAAATTCCTTCAGTAGCACCTTAAAGACCAACTAAGTTTATATTTTGGTATGAGCTTTCGTGTGCATGCACACTTCTTCAGATGCACACGAAAGCTCATACCAAAATATAAACTTAGTTGGTCTTTAAGGTGCTACTGAATGAATTTTTTTATTTTGCTTCGACTCAGACCAACACGGCTACCTACCTGTAACTAAAACAGGGAGAAAGTGGGGGAGAGTGCTGTCGTCATGTGGATGGCGACTGCAAAAACAAAATGGCGGACAAGATGGGCTTTGGGCCTGACCCAATGGGGCTTTTTAATGTTCTTATGTGGGAGCTCTGCTCAAAATGCCCTCTGGGGGACTCCATATTCTACAGATGGGTCCAGATGGACTTATCTGGTGGCAGCAGCTGTTGGGCCTTTCCACCAGTTTAATTTCCTCACAATATCCTTGCACATCATGGTTGTGTTTTTAACGGAACTGGGGGGAAATAAGTCATTTCTCATCAAGATGAAGGAGCAAGAGGGGAATTGCAGGGGTGGGGATCCACGTGGATGAGGTTAGCGTTAAGGTTTTCAGAATTTCCCGTCCCTCCTCTGCACCCATTGCAAGCTCCCTCCCTGGCAAACAGACACTCCCAGGCATGAGAAAGGGTTCTAGGCTGTATGGGAGACAAGGCACAATATTCGCCAGAGGAAAAGCAAGTAGCTTGATCTGAATAGTGGGTATACTTTAGCCTAAGGAATAAGACAATGAGTTCTATAGCACCTTCATGTAGAAAAGTGCTGTAGTTCAGTGGCAGAACACCTGCTTTTCATGTAGGAGGTACCGGGTTTGATCCCCAGCCACACCAGGTAGGCGGTAAAGGTCCCCTGCCTGGACCTCTGGACAGCTGCCAGTATAGACAATTCTGAGCTAGATGGATCAACTTTCTATGTTCCTGTGAGGGCCAGGACTACAATAGAATGATGGTAGTGTGGTGCATGCCTCTTCACCACACAGATAACCTCTCATGTGAGCCTGGTCCTCCACACGATTGGCCAGTTGTGGGGATTCCCATTGCTCAGAATTTGGGCTGGGTCAATTTGTAGTTAGAGGTGGTGGGGAAGTCCATTGTGAAATGGGAGGGCAATTGCTTCCCCATTTTATTTTATTTTTTTTGCATTTCAGGGTGTATGGGGGTGAATTTCAAGGGTAGCAAAGCTCAACAGTGCCCCCCGGTTACTCCACAACATTCCCAGAGCGAAGCTATATTATGATGGTGAGGGGACAGAACAAATGCTGACAGGTATTGTGAGAAACCCCTGAGTGCTCCCTGGAAGGACAGATCGTGAAGCTGAGGCTCCAATACTTTGGCCACCTCATGAGAAGAGAAGAATCCTTGGAAAAGACCCTGATGTTGGGAAAGATTGAGGGCACTAGGAGAAGGGGACGTCAGAGGACAAGATGGTTGGACAGTGTTCTCGAAGCTACCAACATGAGTTTGACCAAACTGCGGGAGGCAGTGCAAGACAGGAGTGCCTGGCGTGCTATGGTCCATGGGGTCACGAAGAGTCGGACACGACTAAACGACTAAACAACAACAAAAATTGTGAGAAACACCCCACTTTCCAAATAGACCCCAACCTGGAAAGGGCTGGAACAACTCCAGCGGAATTTAGTTGAAATGCTTTTTACTCACTTGCTCCTGTTAAAGTATGAGTGAATTTCATGCACATAGATATACCGCAGGAAAAAATGTGTCTGAATAAGCAATGCAGTGTAGAAGCTGTAGCCAAGAGATAGCATTGCCTCCCAGAAATGCATACACTTTATATATTAGCAACATACAGTGCCTTTTAAGAGCGTACAAACATTTGTAGAAATAGGAAATATGCAAACATTTGTAACCCGAGGCTAGCATTAACTTGCACAATGATCATTTATATTTTATGAGCGCCTTTTTTTATTCACCTGCTTTCTGCTGGAATTCATTAAAAAAAAAGCCATATTGATATCAAAGCAATTGAACTGTCACGAAATTCATAATCTTAACTGAAATAAACCTCCTATCTCTCATTAGTGTATTATAATCTTCAATCTGTATAACATTTGCAGCATTTCCAAGGTGAAAGATAAGGTGGGTTATAAAAATAAGTATAATCGCATCATTAATGATCTTGAAATATCACATATTCATTTGCTTTGTAATTTTTGTCATCTGAATGGTTAGTAATTTCCACCACTCTTGCCCCCCCCCCCCCGACAATATCAAAGTTTGAAAAAAGAAAGGGAAAATAGAGAATGAAGTGAGGCTTTGTTCAGGGCTCCCCATTTTGTCAATTCTGTTTCTTTTCTGTTTTTGCCCATTTTGATGTCATATGAAGTGCTCTCTAAGGGGCAAAGCCCTCTTGGCGTTTATTGATACTACCTGGGTTGCCAAAGTTTGTTAACTAGACTTATTATCCTGAAGGCTGAATTAACCATTTTTTCTAAGTACTCTTCAGAGAAGTGCCCCAGAACGCTTGGGCCTTTGCTGTGGTCTAATTGCCTGCCTTTTCCACACATAAAAACTCCATCTTGCTCCTTGTCTTGATCATCTTTAAAATTTCTGTGCGGAAGGAACCTGTGCATGGGGTGGCAACCTGCTTTTCCCATGCAAACATCACCCAGCTCCAAGTCAGCAGTTTGAGTGCCACCAAATCAATGTATAAATTGAGCCAAAGTTTCTGTGGGCAGCTGTATATTGAATGATGCTTGTTGTTGCCCGAGTGCTTGCTGATTTCATTTGTTTCATTATAGGCACCATTATACTTTACAGTCATACCTTGGTTTAAGTATGCCTCGGTTTGAGTACTTTCAGTTTAAGTACTCCGTGGACCCGTCTGGAACAGATTAATCCACTTTCCATTACTTTCAATGGGAAAGTTCGCTTCAGGTTAAGTACGCTTCAGGTTAAGTACGGACTTCCGGAACTAATTACACTCATACCTTGGGTTAAGTACGCTTCAGGTTGAGTACTCTGCGGACCCGCCTGGAACAGATTAATCCACTTTCCATTACTTTCAATGGGAAAGTTCACTTCAGGTTAAGTACGCTTCAGGTTAAGTACAGACATCTGGAACCAATTGTGTTTGTAAACCGAGGCACCACTGTATTGATATAACAGAACACCAGAGTTGATGAACTTACCTGAAACTTACCTTCCTCTTGTATGCCACATACTCTGCACTGCTCAGAGGAAGGAGTAGCAATGTGCAGCCTTGATACATATGTACATAGGATCTCCAAGTGTTTCCCACCCATTGATTGGCTCCCTAGGTTCCATGATGGAACTACATCAGATGCCTTCAGACATTTCTCTGAGCTACATGCTGGCTTCGAGGTGGCTGATACGAGTCATTAGTTGCGATGTGAGGCTTAGTCTTTGAACCCCCTTCATAAGCACTTGCTGGGGAATAGTGTTATGAGACTAAGCTTATAGCTCTGTCTTTTGAATTACTTGCTGTTAACATATGATGCATGCACTTTACATGTATGTAATGTGGGGCAAATTCACACAGCAAATGCTAGCATCCGTGCAGAATTTCATGGATGGCGATGCTTCGCTATGTAACTAGGTCATCTCTTGCGTCATGTTCTGATAATCTTATGTCTGGATTACTGCAATGTGCTCTGTGTGGAATTATCCTCGAAGATGGTCCAGGAGCTGTAGCTGATGCAGAAGGTGGCTGCCCAGCAATTGATTAAGGCAGTGTGCTGAGATCATACGTTGGCAAATTAACATTCTCAATAAAAAAAACCCCAGTTAAAGCAAGTATATGAAAACATTCAATGTATGAATTAAAGGGATCATCTCCTCCAATCAGTGTGTGCTAGTCCATGCTGTGAAATTGGCAGGGGAAACTGTGCTTCTGAAGGTGGCCCAGGGGAGCAATTACATGAGGCCAGGCCTTTTCGGTGGTAGCATTTTTATTATGGAATTCCCTTCTTGGAGAAGCATATTTTTTTCCTTCACTGGTATCCTTTAGACATCAACTAAAGATATACCTCTTCAAGCAACATTCTGAGATAAATGCTCCCACCCAGAAGTTGAAAATGAAACTCCCATTCCCTCCATGGAGCTAAAATTCCCAGAATTCCCTGGGAAGAGTGTTTGATTGTTAAACCTCTCTAAGAATTGTAGCTCTGTGAGGGAAATGGGGATCTCCTAACAACTCAGCATGCTTCTTAAGCTACAGTTCCCAGGATTCTTTATGTGAAACCCTGGCTGTTCAAGGTCGGCAATAGCGCTTTAGGTGCACCATGGCTTCAGATTGCAACTTATATACCGTACATTTGATTTCTTGCTAACATATATTTGATGGTTTACTTCTCCATCTGGTTACATTCTTGATGCCATTGATTTTTATGTTTGCAGGCTTTTAAAATAAAAGATCCAAAGACATAACAGATTGAGGTTTCAGATGCTGCAAAAGAGAAGGTACACACTCTTAAGGTATGAAGATCAGTGGGGTGTCTCTAATCCTAAGTAAGAGAGAGAGAGAGAGAGAGAGAGAGAGAGAGAGAGAGAGAGAGAGAGAGAGAGAGAGGTGATGGCAGGGTTATGGTTAGAGTCAGTGCTATTTTTCCTAGAAAAAGAGGTGCCTGAACTCACCATGAACATCTCTCTTGTTCTCTTACAATGACAATGGCATTGAGTTCTGGCGAGTTCTGGCTGGGGAATTATAAGATAACTTCTTGCCCTGCAGTTCTTATATACCACAGCTCCCTCAAATCCAGATTGGACAGTTGTCCACTCACGCCACCTTAAACTCCTCCCTAGGGAGAGTTTAGTCATCCCTTGAGATAATAGTGGCGTAATGAATTTGCCCCTACCTAGGAGTGGGAATTGTCAGAAAGAAGCTTTCCATTTGGAGATAAAAATTCTCTCCTCTCCCCCACCCCCCGGTTATTGCCTCTGACCATCTTGTGAACAAAACACTATCAATGTCCCATAGATTTTGAGTCAGCACAGTATATCTCAGAGCAAATGCATGCACGCACACACAACATATCTTGTGTACAAAGGCAGTCACAATTAATCAACGATGCTCAGTGCTCTTGACTAGATGCTTTCCTCCATTCCTAACCATTGCCTGAAGTCTTTATGTAATCAGAACAATTTGGCTCTCGGATGAATGAATGAATAAAGGGTCTGCTTTCACTTTTTTGCGGTGTCCAGTTTGGAACAGGATCATTTGAGAACGACCAAAAACCACAACTGAAACTGGTGTCCCTTTGCCACATGCATAACACTCTGACTAAATCATTGTCCTCTTCTCTCCCCCTCAACCCCCCCGCTGTGCCCCTTTCCGATGACAGCAGGTCACTTGAAAGGTTAAAGCAAATGTTAATATTAGAGTGACCTGCTATCTCTGTATCACCCCTTTCGCCAGCCAGCCAGTGTTATGCTTTTAATTCCCTAATGTGCGATCCAGCAGTCCGTATCATCTTACAGGGATTGAATAGAAAAAGCGAACAGCAGACTGTGTGGTCACTGTTTTCAATATCCCCCCTGCTAGCCATTACATCATCCAGCTACTTTCTAAGAGGATTTTCAGCAGGCTTGGCTTCATTATTAAAATAGTAATTAATTTTTTCCTCTTCACAAAACCGGAGGACCTTCAGATGGAGGCCTCGGGAGCGAGAGGGCAGTTTTCTTTTGAAAATGGCCTTTCTGAAAGCCATAATCTGCTCTCTTCAACTTTACAGTACACATGTTCCCCAGCAAATGTGATTAAAGAGAGAGAGAGACACACATTTTTTTTTTAAAAAAAACCTTTGCAGAAAATTAATT
Source organism: Zootoca vivipara (assembly GCF_965207765.1). NCBI lineage: Eukaryota > Metazoa > Chordata > Lepidosauria > Squamata > Lacertidae > Zootoca > Zootoca vivipara. The sequence continues at coordinate 32,268,672 of NC_142591.1, forward strand.
CAGTTTCCAGGATTAAATAAAAAAAAGTTTGATAAAGTTGTGCAGTGCTCCAATGACAACACATAATAGAAGTGCAAAGTTTTATCCTCTTGAAGGATAAATGAGCGGCCAGAAAGGTCTGGTGGTTCCCAGAGAAAAAACATCTGCTACAGCTAATTCACTTTAGCTTTTGATTGTAAAATTCATTAGCCATATCAGGCAGCTGTAGTTTCAAACATGTTGCTAGGAAGTACAGTTTTTAAAGAGGGTGATGCCATTTGTTCGCAGCAGTGGGAAGTTAGGATGAGTGCCCAGTGAAATGCAGCTTCCCACTGATTCAGAGGTGAGCGGGGGCAGTCTCTGCACAACAGGGTGCCAATCGACGCAATTGCCCTTTCAACCACCTCCAAATTTAGCAAAGTGTTGTGGTGAAATTATTGCCATTCATGTCATAAAAAAGAGAGCTGCCGTTTACCAGCCACCATGCCTCACCCCTGTTGTGCACGGCTATCCTTACAGATCAATTTAGGTGTGGGGAACCTGTGGCCCTGCAGTTGATGTGGGACTCCAACTCCCATCAGGCCCAAGCATCAGAGCCAATGGTTACAGCCCATGGGATATGCAGTCCAACAACAATTGGAGGGCCAATAGTTCCTCAACCCTGGCTTCATAGTTGCAATGAAGTACAAATAGATAAGTAGTGGAAGAATCCAGCCCAGGTCATGCTTAGATTATTCCTAGAACGCCTATTCAGTAAAAATGTCTTTGCGTGTTTAGACCTTTAAACCTCCCCTTTCAATAAATTCAGACAAGACTCAAATCTTGGTTTGGTTTTTGGCAGAATTTAGGCCACAACTTTATTGATTACATCAGGCGAGTGGTTGCATAGGCTCTGGTTCGACTAGCTCCCTGCACTGTTGCAGGTAGCGCTGACCCAGGGCACCAGAATAAGTCAGCCTAGGGTGAACACCTGGAATGGCAGAAAGCCAGGGAACAGGCTATGTCCACCACCCAGATGTCCCCCTGAACTCAGGCATGGGCACAACCCCTTGCAGGATTGACCAAACCATTGAGTCCTTGGATTCCTTTAATGGAATACCCTTCACATAGGGATGGCAAGAGCTCTACCCCATCCCTATCACCTGAACCAGAGCCTATCCACAACCTTACAAGATTTGCTTCACGGCAGGCAAAACCCAAGTGGCGCCAGCCAATCAGCCAAGTGGGAAAATTCCTGCCATGCTCCTGTCCCAACGACAGACGACACACGACGGCATAGCAAGATCAAGTGTGCAAGCCCTAAAAGTAGGGAGAGGTGGGCTGGTGTTCTGATGCACTGGCCAAAAGAGGAAGCTCGGAGTCACGTGCATGGGCATATATTGATCAGTTTGGCTAGTGTCCCATTGGCCTGATTCAACCCAGCAACAGGGGACCTACCAATAGGGTGTTGTGGCTATCCAATCATACCCACCCGCAACACAGGGTTCAGTTGCCAGCTCGCACCGCAACATGTGCCCTCTTTGAGGGAGGACATGATTTAGCTAACCTAAACATGTTTGGAAGAAAAAAAAAGAAATGAAACAGGCAGGCAATAGACAAGGAGAGACTGTAGCTCAGTAGAGCACTTGTTTTGCATGCAGAAGGACCCATGTCAAATCCATGGCAACAACAATTGAAATGTCAGATAGCAGGGGATCTGAAAAACCTTAGCTAGAGAGCTGCTGCCAATCAGAGCAATGGTCCATTTCTTCTATACAGGGGGTGACCATTTTAGGCACGTCCAAATGATGTGCAATCATGGACCTGAAGAAGGAAGAATGGGGGCAGAACAGGGGTGTAATGGAGGTATGGCACAATGGGAGCATGACGTGATGCAGAACCACCCTCTTGTGAAATGGTCGTCGCCTGTAGTATCAGAATCATCTGCTTTATTGCAAAAGCAAACCATCAAGGCCATTCAACTGTCATGCACTTTGATGTCACAGATGATGCAACTCTTGAGTCACACAGCTGAATTCTAAGAGGGACAGGAGGGCCACTTCCAGGGCGGTGAAAGGCCAGAGTCACAGACAGTGTTCTGCTAAGATGAGGACAACTTTGATCAAACGTTTCTCCAACTATGAAATGCAAAAGAAATCCTTGTTGTGAGGCTAACCTGAGGATTTTCCAGTGGATGATAAGGTCTTTGGATAAATATGAAAAATACAAATATAATTTGGAAGTTAAGATCCATGGGGAAGGTGTCTCTACCCACAGTGTGTCATTTGAAAGCCTCAGGAGTATCTGCAAAATTGATGGGTAAATAAAGGAACATAAATATTGCGGATACATCTTTGGCTTTCAAATTACACTTTCGTCGGCTCAGGACATCCCTTGCTACTTACATGTGTGATAAGAAACTACCTTATTTGGGATCAGAGCCATGATCAATCTAGGCTGATACTATCTTGGCTGACTGACAATTGCTCTCCCAGGAACTTGAGCAGAGGTCTTTCCCAGCCACGATGCTTGAGATGCTTAAACTGGAAATTCTAAAAGTCTAGCCGCATGCATGTAACTCACAAACTGTACTACTGAGTCTATGTCGTATCAGAAGCCCAGACAAGTTTGCACCCCATAGCCCTGACATGGCATTTGGTCACCATTCAAACTGAAAACTCTGCTGAAAACTGCCTGCCAATTCCTTGAAAGTTTTCGCCCTCTATTAATGATGCTTTGAAGGTTTTTCTGACATGGAGCTTTTCCAGCACTATAGCTGCTGTTTAGTTCTGATGTTTTCTGCAGTGGAACTGTAATGGGCCTTCCACACCACTACTCCCAAGTTGCTGTTATCGGGAGGTTGGTTGCACTTTTCCCTGTCCACACCCATGATGGGATGTGTTTGGACCGAGAAATGTTCTTGCAACTTGCAACCAGTAAATGCTGGAGTTATGAGCATGCCTACAAGGTTTGAGCTCCAAGTTATGAGCATCATGCATACATGCCTTCTTTTGCATTCTTATTTATTTATTTAACACCTGGTGTTCTGAAACTCTGTTCAGGAGAGGAATTAGGAGATTAGATTGCAGGAACTTCTTGTGTTTGCTGTTTTGGTCCAAGCTACGGATAACCCAGTAGCGTAAGAAGATGGGGGCAGTGAGGGCGCGCCGCCCCGGGCAGTGCGATCCCAGGGGTGCCATCGCAGCTGCCCCTCCGCCCATGCTGGGCACTCCACCCCCACAGGTGGCACGCCCCACCCCCGCGCCCCGCCCCAGAACGCCCCAGAACGCGAGCCAAATCCCTGGGGGCAACGCACCTGCTCTCCGCCCCCGGTGGTGGAGCATAAAGCTCTGCCACTGGGATAACCTACGGAAAGAAGCCAGTGAGGGGAGGGAGAGGCGCGAAATGGAAGTTGCTCGAATCGTACCCCCTGAACGCCACACAAATTTGTGGGAACTTGCACAAAACACCTTCCACACACACCTTCCACACACATATACCCAGCTGTCTGCTCATTTTAATAATAATAATAATAATAATAATTTATACCCCACCCATCTGGCTGGGTTTCTCCAGCCACTCTGGGTGGCTCCCAACAGAATTAAAAGCATAATAAACCATCAAACATTAAAAACTTCCCTAAACAAGGCTGGCTTCAGATGTCTTCTAGAAGTCAGATAGTTGTTTATTTCCTTGACATCTTATGGGAGGGTGTTCCACAGGGCTTTAAAACAGCATTTCCTGTTCCGGTTCCCTTCTGGTTGACTTTATTCTGGTATGCTCATAGCAAGTAGAAAAGCAATCCAGCCCTCACCAAAGGCCTTGAACACCCACAGACTGAGGAGCATGACAGACTCTTCACCAGCCTTGTCAGCAGCAGTTTCTTTCCTTGGGCCACGAGTTTCAGCAAACTGTGTTCAGTTTTTTATTGGGAAAACTTTATGTGATTATTGAGATGGACAGGAAAAGGGTTCCATAGTGAAGCTTCTGAACGGAAACCATCCTTTTAAAAATATTCCAGTCACTTTTAGACCCCGTACTTTAACCCTATTGCAAATAAGCAACTAATGCACAGCACTCGAATGAGCAGCATAGAGCTACTTTTCCATACTATTCTCTGACTCCATCAAGGACATATGTTATGTGTTTTATATGACAAAACAATCAAGCAGCTGAGTAAACAGGGCAAGAACAATGTTAGTGACCATGAAAATCTGAACTACTTTTATAAGTTAGTTTAATACAGATTCAGCCTCCTCCTTCAGATATGTGCTATTGATGCAGTATCCAAAGTGATGAGGATATGAAGCTGGTTTCTCACGATAAAAAAAAGAAAAGGCATGGAGTAAATCTGTGCTATGACCTCATCAGCAGTTTGATTGGTTGATGAAGTAACCCCCATACATCCTTTTCATTACGGATTCATGATTATTTCTATTCATGATGCTTTTGAGGTGGTCATGTGTGACCCTAGTTTCAATACTTTATGCCCGTACAAAAGTTTTGGAGTGGTCACACCACTTCATTTCCAGTCAGTTCATATCCTGCAGTGTCCTGCTGAAAGCCCATAACATTTTAAAAACTTTTAAAAATTATCATTGTGATGCAAATGAATCCTCTTATGAAGCAGGATTCCATTATTTTCTCTCTCAGAAAGGTAGAGCAGTGTTGTCAGAGGCTGCACCTAGAGACCACTTTGATAATGGTTGAAATCTTCACAAAGTGCCTCCAGTACTAAAATTCCAAAAGTATAACATGGAGAGATAGGACTGCATCATAAAAAAGGTAAAAGGTAAATGACCCCTGGACGGTTAAGTCCAGTCAAAGGCAACTATGGGGTTGTGGCGCTTATCTAGCTTTCAGGCTGAGGGAGCCGGCGTTTGTCCACAGACAGCTTTCCAGGTCATGTGGCCAGCATGACTAAACGCCCTCAGTCCAGTATACCTGAAGGAGCACCTCCAACCCCATTGTTCTGCCCGGACATTGAGATCCAGCGCCGAGGGCCTTCTGGCGGTTCCCTCGCTGCGAGAAGCCAAGTTACAGGGAACCAGGCAGAGGGCCTTCTTGGTAGTGGCACCCGCCCTGTGGAACACCCTCCCACCAGATGTCAAAGAGAAAAACAACTACCAGACTTTTAGAGGACATCTGAAGGCAGCCCTCTTTAGGGAAGTTTTTAATGTTTAATAAATTATTGTATTTTAATACTTTTGTTGGAAGCCGCCCAGAGTGGCCGGGGAAACCCAACCAGATTGGGGGGGGGGGTATTAATAATAACGAGTTGTTGTTGTTGTTGTTGTTGTTGTTGTTGTTATTAACTGCTTCTGCCACAACAGAACACTGTGATGGAAGCCAGAGCGCACGGAAACACCGTTTACCTTCCTGCCACTGCGGTACCTATTTATCTACTTGCACTTCGTGCTTTCGAACTGCTAGGTTGGCAAGAGCTGGGACAGAGCAATGGGAGCTCACCCCATCACAGGGATTTGAACCGCCAACCTTCTGATTGGCAAGCCCACTGAGCCACCTGCATAATATCCTCATCATAGAAGCTACTAAAATTTGGAGTCTTCATTTCCTAGTATGACTAGTCAGTGGCTATAACTCAGAGAAGGTCCATGGGGTGGTGACCTTCCTTCTGGCAGGTCATAGGCTTGCATGCTTTTGTATTAATACTCATGTTTGCCATTTGATGCTTCATGGTTCATGGACGTCTCAAGGCTCATTTACCTTCCCTCTTTTGCCAGTTCAGGAGGAGAAGAACCCCTGGGAGATTTCACCAACCCAGTTTATAATCTTGTGAATTCTTCTCAGTAACTGAATTGCCCTGGGTTGCCCTGATGGATTAGCATTATAGAGAGTGGGACGGTGGGAGTGTGACCTTGCTCCTGCTTCTTGATCTCTCTGCAGAGATGTGAATTGGTTGCTGATTTGCTACCAAGCCAAGTTCGATGTATATAGCTGTTAACGGCTTGGGACCAGTTTACTGGCAGGATCACCTTACCTCATATGTGCCCACTTGACTACTTAGATCTGTGGAACTGTCACAGGTGCCACATAATGCAGTTCTAAGAAATCAATATTTGAGTGTGACAGAGCTTTGGAACTTTCTGCCAATAGGGTGGCAGGCATCTTTGCTGTAGATATTGACATATCTATGTTACTGTTAATTTTAGTTATTTTAACTCTTTCTATGGATAATTTTAATATTGATAGAAAAGTGCGCTCATTAGAATGAAGCAGTATATAAATTTTGTTAAATAAAATAAACGAGCTTTATTAATCTAAAAAGGTAAAGGTAAAGGACCCCTGACAATTAAGTCCAGTCGCGAGTGACTCTGGGGTTACGGCACTCATCTCACTTTACTGGCCGAGGGAGCCGGCGTTTGTCCGCAGACAGTTTTTCTGGGTCATGTAGCCAGCATGACTAAGCCGCTTCTGGCGAAACCAGAGCAGTGCACAGAAACACTGTTTACCTTCCTGCCAGAGCGGTACCTATTTATCTAGTTGCACTTGGACATGCTTTCGAACTGCTAGGTTGGCAGGAGCAGGGACCGAGCAACGGGAGCTCACCCCATCGCGGGGATTCAAACCACCAACCTTCCGATTGGCAAGCCCTAGGCTCAGTGGTTTAGACCATAGCAGCATTGTGCTTATTGTGGTTTTTTATATTATTATTATTATTATTATTATTATTATTATTATTATTATTAAAAATAAGCTTCTTTTCTTTGTCACCCCATCATCACTATTGACAAGAGTTCAAATCCCTATCGCTGCAAGTACTTGCTCCCATAGCAGTTGAGGGTATAAACTTCAAGGGAATGCAAATCTAGTCAGATTGGCCCTTGTGATTCATTGCTACTTGCTTCTCTAGGCCCCACTCAGTCCTCAGAGCCCTCTTTAATCACAGATGAGAACTGGAGGGTGAAATACTGGCCTTCAAGAATGGCAGACAGGAAGTCTCTTGATTGGCCAAGCCTGCTACCAGTACTATGAACCTGATGTTCTGGCCTTGCCTGGTCCACAGGACACTAATCTCCTTGCTGAGCTTCAGCTGGCCCAGCCCACCAAGCTTAGAGACAGATGCTGCCTTGGAAGAACACACTTGGTATATCAAGAATTGGGTCATGCTACCTCTGGCCCTGCCATGGCGTAACAGGTAAACAAATATCCTATGGCTCTGAGACAGGACAAAGGATGAAAGGGGTCACTTTCCAAGGCCATTGTTTGCTTCATTATCTCTACACCAAGCCAACTCTACCAAATACAGGAAAGTCCCTTCTGTCGTAGGAGGAGGGGAGATTGTGGGCACCATGAGCCCTCACACGTGCTGGGGGGATGGCTGCCATCCTCCCACCCCTTTGGCTGGCTCCTGGACGCGACGCTCCCTTAGCGCGTCCAATCCGGACGCTCCAGGGGGGCGTGGCTTGCTGATTTAAGCAAGCGTGCAGCTGGGATTCTGCCTCTCTTACCTGACCCCCCCCCCCCAAGAGCTTGTGATGGTCCATATGTAGATGGACTTCAACACTCATCATTTCAATTTAATTGACAGGGATAATGGGAGTCATAATCTTGATAACATTAGAGCACCACTCTTTCTTCCTCCCTAACCTAAGATGATGGTTTCAATTCTGTGAGTGCACTTTCATTAACTTCACCGAATGGGCTTTTAAAAATGGTGTTAGTTTCAACTCCCAGAACCAACCCCGTTTTAGCCATAAAGTGTAGCATCCAAGTGTACTCTTGTAAATCCAAATCCTGCTCAGGATTTACACTATCAATCTGGAAAGCAGAATCTGGTCCCAGGGATATCATTTTACCCTGGGGACAGAAAGAAGGTACAAAGGAAGGATTTATCAAAACAATAAACCCTAGTCAGGAATAGCCCTAATCAGAATGTCAAAAATTAGAAGGGACATATCCCCAAGGACCCTGGTAAATACTCGCCCTATGAAACAAATACTTATCAAATCTTGCTGTTTTCCTGGGAGTCACACTGTGTAATTCTATGAACAGAAGCCTCCTGCTAAGAAAAAAATAAGAGGGAAAGATGAATCATGCCACATATCCTTTTAAATTGTCATTCAGAAACATATTTGCAAATTGCGATGCATATGAACATAACGATTACAAGATCATCCTGGAGCTTTTTTCTCCTTGTCTCCTATTGACAGGCACAGCATTGTCCCGGGTTATCCACAGGGTAAAATAGTCTCAGGGACAAGAGAATAGCTTAATTTTACTTGTTTGAGAGCAAACAGACTGTCTCTTCCTCCCTCCTGACTGTTTTGAAATCTCCTGTGATTTTTAAAGAGAAGCACTTCTTTTTAAGCATGATAAAGAGTCTGTATTATTTACTGTGGAACTTTCCACCATTGAAATAATGATTGCTAATATAATTGAGCAAGAACATTCTGTTTCCTGGTAGACTGAGGTTCTGTGCAACCTTGCACATTTAAACAAAATGATTACCAACAATCACCTACTTGAAATTCCTCCAAGGGCTTTTGCGTACAATGTATGAGCACACAGGAACAAAGGCAAAATACACATTCTGTTCTATTTTAGTAGTTCTACTTAAGTTTTCATCCAGGAAGCAGCAGAATTGGGAACAATCATTTTGTTCTATTTTTCTGAGTTTGATTAAATAAGTTAATTGCCCTCAGATGGGGATCTTGGGATTGAGTAGCACAAATGTGGCCACACAGGACACAAATTGCATGCAGGAATAACTCAATAAAATAAAATAAAATCTGTTGCATGAGATTCAGAGAAAATGGAATGAGAATTGGGCACAAGGCAAAATGATGGTAGCCCTGAACTTCAAAAGTGGTATCATTTTACTCAGAGTAATAAGAAACTCTGTTGACTTAGGGTTCTTTTACAGAATATTGTGGGTTTGTTTATTAATGAGCTTATTAATAAACGACTTACAAAACAATAGTAAAATATACTATTTTAAAATATTTAAAATAAATACACAACCCAAGGCAATCAAATCTTAAAACAATCCCTCCAACTATCTCCCTAACCACCACAGAATACCACCCCCCCCCCCAATTTCTGCAGCTGCCACAAATAATATTGATACTTAAATGCCAAGCAGAAGAGAAATGTGTTGGCCTGGCACTAAAATGGGTCCACATCAGTGCCAGGTGGGCCCCTTTAAAGAGATAATTCTATGAAGGGGAGTTAATTTTGAAACGGTCAATTCTCTTGTTGCTGCCCTCCAAATTGCTGCTCATGGGGGCACAAAGAGAAGGGTCACTGATGTTGACATCAGGGTCCGGTCAGGCTCAAGTGGGGAAAGCCATTCTGTAAGGTATTGGGTTTTTGAGCTGCAATTGATTCTGCAGATGAACAGATCTAAAAATTCCAATTTACATGCCCATGTGGGTTTTGTAATGGGTATACAAATGACACTGTAGGATAGAAATAAAGGCACAAAACAACCCAGTTAGAAGAACATTAAATTATAACCCTATGACATAATCCAAGAGCAGCTGCTGAAATATCTGTTCAGGGTGAAAACTGCAACTCTTTTAAAAACACCCAAAGGCCCGGCAGGGAACCCCCCCCCCAAAGTGAGTGGAATTCAATGCCGTGTTCTTCCAATAATTTCTCCTGCATGCTGCTCTGAGGTTTCCCCTCACCTCCATGAAGCAATTTTGGGGTGCGTGGAGGGTACATGGTGAAGAAGAGGAGGCAAAGCCCCATCGTGCAAATGGAAGTCCTTGTGCAAGGCTTCCACAGATGGAGGATGTTTGCAGGATGTTCCATTGGGAAGAACTTTCAAGCCTTTCATTATATATATATATATATATATATATATATATATATATATATATATATATGGGTTTGAGTCTCTCACTCACTCTCTCTCATCTCCTATATGGTTCATACAATATATTTTAATCTGCATATATATGTGTCTTTGTGTGCAGAGTAATCTATCTTTGTATCTGCATCTACATATGAGAATCATGTGTTATTGCAGAGGATTTAGAATTAAACATGGATTCATTCAATTAGATTCAGTATGGGCTCACGGTTACCTATAATCTATAACGGTACCACAGTCTGAAAAACCATGTCCTAACCAAAGTTAGTCTCTGTGTTTTGAAATGTGCATATGAGGGCATGCTGTCCTTTAACAAACAAGGCACTTAATGTGTTATTGTACAGTGGGCTTGATCCCTGGTGAGACTGATGGGTTTTGAGCATTCATGGGTAGACTTGAGTGACACCAGTGTGCTTCGCCCTCAATTCCTGAGGTGCAAAATGGGGGTAATAATGACCCACCTTACAAGGATGACCCTGATAAGGGGAGTATAGTACTCTGAATGCTCAATGCACTATATAAATGAATAATAATGATAAGGCCTAGCATTTAAGCAGCTCCAGTTAATTTCAAATGAGCTACTCTAATGCCTCTGATTTAATTACATGGTTAAGTGGTTTGTTGGAATATGCTACAATGCTCTGCACTTTGCAGCCCTGTTCAAAAAGAGAGAGTCATGAATGCTTTTAATTTTAACTCCTTTTGGATCTAGGTTTTAAAAAGACATTACATAAATGATGAAGTTTGTCCCAAGTCACCAAGAACTTAAGCATATCTTTAAGGTACACCGGGATTTAAGAAAAATCCTTTCACATGCCACTTTCTGATTTGAGATTTTGACGGCATTTTCTTCTTCTTCTTCTTTCTTTCTTTTTTTAACGGTGTGATATTTTTCTCCCTAAGGCCTGACAGACGCAACCTTAATTTCATTGCATCCTTTATACCTACATGTGGTGCATGCTATTTAGCTCTTTGGTTCTTCCATAAGTAGCTAATATTCATTCTCTCACAGGTACAGGAGGCTAATAGTTCAATCACTAGGGGGAAAAAAGATGAAAGGGCAGGAAATGGCTGTCATGGCCCCAAAGGAAATATTTGGAAGAAAAGGAGCACAACAGCAAATAAAGTGCTAATTAATGTCCAATTTCAGCACTGATATACGGACCACAGCAGTAGGCAAAAGCAAGCCTTCTGTTCCAGTAACTGCTCAAGTGCTTTTATTCTCAGTTCTATGCAAGAATGCTTCTGTGCTTTCTAAATCTTCAAACTCGCTCTTGAATCTGAGCTCTTTGTTCTCTATTCTTTTCATTCCTCAGCAATTTTAATCCTCCCCCCTAAAAAAAAAACAACAAACTTCATTATTAATTTCCGTTGGACCGATTTGTGTAAAAAATAATAATTTCAAATTGCTTCTTATATCCTGATTTTAAACGCCCCCCCCCCCAAAAAAAATTTCTATGTTGGATGTTTCAGGGAAAGAGTAAAATGTGACAAGAAATGAAATGATGGAAACATAGCCCCTCTTCAAATCATGGTAAAATTCTAAGAGGGTGTTACGACAGTGCACATTTCAACTTATAGTCCAAATCAGAAAGAGAGAGAGAGAGAGAGAGAGAGAGAGAGAGAGAGGGAGACCGCTGCAGCATTAGAAGTTCTAATTCACTGGCTTTGTCCTGGAAAGGGCATTGAGAGTAAATCTTCTATTGAAGAACACAATAGCGAGAGCAACCCTGTTTTTATGTACCATAGTAATTGGTACATGTAACTGACTAAATGTGTTGTTCAGAGAAGAAAATGAAAGTTGAAATTCACAAAGGAATGTCATGATGATCAATTATTTCTGGTGTTTAGTATCTGGGAATCACATCTTAAGGTAAAATGTTATTTGCTGATGACTGAGTGCCAGAAATAATAATCTGACATTAAGCTTTTGTGATTCTGGCCAAATGAAAGCCTAAAAAGGTGCAGTCAAGGGTGTGCGTGATACACGAACGTGTAGCTCTTAGAATATAAATGACTGAAATATTACTCATTGTTACCCAGCAATCATAAGGAGTACATAATAGTTATTAAACTCACAAAAGCCCACTGTACTGAAGTCACACTAAATATATGGCTGCAACCAACACTAGACAGGGAATTTCTATCAAATCTGAAACTTTTTCCTTGCCCCCCCACCCAATTTAATGTTCCAGTGGTGCACACATCTGGTACAGGATTGCTGGCAGTATGGCAGATGTTACATGTACTTGTGCAAGACACTGACAGTCTGAGGGGAGCAGTGGTGGAACTCAATGGGTCCATTTCCAAAGATTTGTCTTCCTTGGTTATCATTGCTATGATAGATAGGAGGCACCTTTAGAAATAAGTTTATTCTGCTTTTATTTAGGATGGCTTATGTTCACGCCTGGTGGTCCTCAAACACTACTCTGAGTATGCCAAATGAACTAGGATCATTGCTTCACATCTTTTACCATACTGTGTTACACAACAGCTATGTGACATTAACAGGTGATTGATGTTAGAGATGGAAGTATATGTCAATTTTGGTTCTCTCATTTCCCCACCCTTAAGTTCAGCTTTGCAAATTCTTTTTAAAAATCCTTGTAACACTCCACCAGCATTTTAGTGTGAATTTCTCCTAATGAATATATTTTTTGTATGTACTTTGGACATGTGAACAAATTTCTGCAAGCAATTTCCCCAAATATAATGCGTTTCTGCATGTTCTTTCACTGACATGTTCACGAATCCAGGTATAATGCTCACACCCTCAAAGAAATGCAAATATCACAACTCTCTAAGTTCTTTGATTTAAAATGCTGCGTTGGAGAGGCACGCCAATCCCTCCTCTTCCAGCCTTTCACCAAGTAACCTCCCACCCCTCACCTAAAAACTGCTCCTATCCCCTTACCTTCCCCCCGCCCCCAAGAAAGGAAGGAAAGGAAAGATATGCTATCTGCCAGAGGCAGGGAGCCCTGAATAATGTTATTAGTGCTAAAAAAAACCAACAACCCTACACCCCCCAGTGTGTAGGGACCATAGCAATGTGTCAGGCCTAAGAGAAGGCCCCCCTCCAGAGGTGGTTTTAGGGTAGCATGATCGGTGCAGCTGCATGGGGCACCACAACAATGCTGTAGAACGAAGGGCGAGAGGTGGGGGGGAAGCGCCAAATATTAACACAACATAGGATACCGTTGAAGTCCACCACTGCTTCCTCCCTTCCTCTGTTCTCACCACTGCTACCAGAGCTACAGCAAAGCTAAGTGCAGAGAATTAGGGTCTTGGGGGGTGCAGGTAGATCAGCGGATGAGCAAATGATGGTGCATTGGATGCTAATAGGGAGTTTGGCAGTTGGATCAGACTCTGTTGTTCTCCCATTGATATCATTGAGGCAGTGTTCATGTATTTATGTATAGGCTAAGTAGGCTGAAGCCTAAGGCCTCTAAATCTAGGGGGGCTCACCAGCCTGCCCTCTCCCCAGTGCCGCAGTCTCCCCTCTCCCAAAATTGCAAATCCCAAGACTTCATGCAAGGGCAGGGCAACTGAGGCCCAGCAACTATGAGATTCAGGGATAGTCACTCGGGCCCAATTTGAAGAAGTGGGGCCCAACTTTATGTTTGTTTATTTTTTGTAGGGTCCCAATTAACAGACAAAGTCTGCAAAATCTTATAGATATAAATAAAATCCATCTAGATTGCCCTGGTGTGGGGGCCCCCTTAGGAGTAGCACACGGGGCCCAAATTGACCAAATTGCTCCAATCGCCTTGCAGGGGTTGGACTGACAAGCCCTGCACCTCCTAGGTCCCTTGTGTACAGATTCAGAGTACAGACTCAAGGACTTGTTATGGAAATAAAGGGGGGCACGTATTGGAAATCAGTTTTGTCACTTCTCCCCCCCCCCCCGAGACAATGAGCCCAGCCACCTTTTATTCACAGTCACATAAGCACTACACTACAGCATGGCCATAAACCTGTACGTTCAACTGCTGAAATATACACTCAATATGTAGCAATGGAGATATATGTTACTACTTTATGACTGAACACTGTGTTTTATGAATGGACTCTGTATTTTGTGAATTACCTAAGAACCACCAATAGGGAGCTCTAGAATCTGACAGCTAACCAATTGGGTACTACCAAACAGCGACCCCTATTGCTGAAAGCAGGTAGCCAGCAGGAAACGCTTCAGCTCAGCCTTTGCACTGTTTACTGAACACCCCCTGCTGTGCAGATAATGGAGAAAGCTCGTAAATTGTATCCCTTCTGGCATCTTGGCCAGCTCTATTATGCTGGTGTAAACCCTGGTGCACCAGAAGCCCAGAATAGTAGCAAATAAAATCCGCTCATACATCAGCGACTGATAAGACTTGTCAACCAATTCTTCCAAAGTCTTCCTAAATTATAAAGCTCCAAAATACAGGCCAAAAGAGAAGAGGTCTGGGAAGAGCGAGGCATACAATGGGCACCACCAGTGAAAAGGCCCTGCTCTGTGTAGCTCCTGCCCTGTCATTTGATAGGGTGCCCACTTGCCCTCCTTCTTGACATGGAATGCTCTCTATTGAAGTCTCCAGGTCCAGTACAAAGGCTATAAGAAGGGAGAGCAGGGACCTTGAAGTTCCCAACAGCTGTTAATCAAGCAAGCCAGCAAGCAGGCACATAGGTCACCTTTGTCACAGTCAGGACACCTATGTCCTGGCCAGGCCTGCGCCCAATCTTGCTTTTGTAAAATCTTGTTTGTTCTCAGTAACCAAAATTATATTATCAACATATATAAGCAGAAAAGTTGTCTTCCTTCATTTGCAAGGAATCGTACAAAACAAAGTGGCACTAATAAAGAAAAGTTCCAGGGTGGCAACAGAAAGCAAACTAAAAATGTGTTTGCAAAACAATCCACCAATATCAAGTTATAGGAAAACTGGTGCTATTAACAATAATCCTTCTAGTTGGTTACAGTGGTACCTCGGTTTATGAACACAATTGGTTCCGGAAGTCTGTTAATAAACTGAAGCGTTCATAAACTGAAGCGAACTTTCCCATTGAAAGTAATGGAAAGTCAATTAATCCATTCCAGACGGTCCACGGAATACTTAAACTGAAGCGTTCATAAAATGAAGCGAACTTTCCCATTGAAAGTAATGGAAAGTGGATTAATCCGTTCCAGACGGGTCCGCGGAGTACTCAACCTGAAGCGTACTTAACCCGAAGCATGGGTGTAATTGGTTCCGGAAGTCTGTTCATAAACTGAAGCGTTCATAAACTGAAGTGAACTTTCCCATTGAAAGTAATGGAAAGTGAATTAATCCGTTCCAGATGGGTCTGCGGCGTTCGTAAACCGAAAATTCATAAACCGAGGTGTTCATAAACCGAGGATTGGTTCGGCAACTACCATGCACATGACTTGTGATGCTAATTATTTTCCCAAAGAGTTAAATAATAACTAATCAGAGGCGGCTACAGTTGCAAATGGCAACAAAATATCAGTGAAAGGAAGAGGAGCAGGTTTGCTCAAGTGTGTTGCAGGTAGAAATACTATTTGTAATGAAGTGAGAGCAGTAGTTTACTTGCTTGAATTAACAAATAAGAAAGTTTTGAGAATTTAAATTCTAGATTAAATTTGATTACTTAATTGAAAAGGGGATTGTAGCCTAGGGCCTCTCTTCATCTAATTCTGGCCCTGCATTGAGGGCACAACAGAATCTGAAAGAGGCCTGGAATTGGGTTCAGAAGAACTGAGCTAAGTGTTGAGTTTGAGGGTGAAGCATTTGTTGTTGTATTTCTTAGAGCCCAGTTCCATATGTGTCCAGAGCGAGCTTGTTCGCCACTAGTGCCAACCTCTTGGTACTGGAATGTTTTAGGAGACCGTGTAATTTGCCAGAAACTACAAGAGCACATAAAATACTGATTTTGGAAACAAATCAAACACTGGCCAACGGATATGCAAATACAATGTAGTGGCTGCTGTTTCCTTGTACTCTTACCATCTGCTGTATACACCTGTTGTTTTCTATAGAGTACAGCAGGGACATGGAGAAAATGGGAGGGAGGGAGCTTGTATTTGGTTGTATTTATGCCTATATAGGTGCAAGAGATTCCAGAGGATTTTTTGGGGGGGCGGGCGTGGATGGTTCTTTGTCATTGCTATGCAAACAGTACAATTACAGTGGCCATAAAACTGTATTTGTTGGGCCATGTTAAAAAACAACCAGTGTCTCCAAGCTCACCATCAACAGAGTACAATCACTACTGCTTTCGAGATACATTGATGGAAGAAACCATTGTAATCAAAGAGAGGCTTACAGGTCAGAAAGTAGCAACACACTAATAAAGTATTCTGATTAGATAAAAGAATATACATGAAAACGTCTCTATATAGTTGTAATGCCGTTCAGTAACCTTTCATCTTCCTTGCTCTTTGGGAAGTTCAACAATATTCTTTTATTATTTTGGGGTCCTTCTAGGTGGGAGCTTAATTTGTAAACAAGGCATTGAGATATTATGTATAGTTTCTTAGCAACAGAACTTCTTGGATTTCTCCCTGAAAGAGTAAATCAGGATTAAATGGGAAATCAATATGGTCTGCCATTTTTCTCCATCATGTGAACTGACCAGTAAGGATGTCTAAACTGGATGCTCTAAGCTTAGACTGCATGCCTTTAGCAAGCCATCTTTGTGCTTCTATACAAATAATTTACAAACATTTATTAATTTTGAAACTAAGTTAAACTGTCTGCCATTTCTTGCTGCTGTACGGAAAAGCACATGAGTCTGACCTTTGAGGAATTTGTAAGTAAACAAAATTTATCTTACCAAATGTGCAGTCTTTTTTTTATATTAGAGCAAATAGGAAACTTTGGAAATGACTTAGACCTTGAAAATGCCCCCTTCTAACAGCCTATAGTTCCATGCTTTACTTTGCTGTATGTTTAATGATTTTAAATCTTTGCTGGGGCTCTCACCAAAGAGTACTTGCCTCAAACCTGGATCTAGGCATCCAGAGAATTCTCATTTCTGTTTAACCAAAATGAAAAAACCCCCACAAAAACAAACAAACCACCAACAGTATGGTCACTGCAAAAATAAATAAATAAATAAATAAATAAATAATGTATGCAAAAGGAACACCAATCCTACAATAAACATCTGGAAACAATGTCAGTCATTCACACACACACACACACACACACACACACACACACACACACCAATCATATATATATATATATATGACATATATGTCAATCATGTGTGTGTGTGTGTGTGTGTGTGTGTGTGTGTGTGAATCATACACACACACACACACACACTGGTAACTCTCGTTACAAACTTAATTCTTTCCAGAGGTCTGTTCTTAACCTGAAACCATTCTTAGCCTGCGGTACCACTTTAGCTAATGGGGTCTCCTGCTGCCGCCAGCGCGCGATTTCTGTTCTCATCCTGAGGTAAAGTCTTAAAGACTCTAAAAGGTCAATAAAATTCATTTCCTGGTGTCAAACGTATTGATGGAACTGAAGCGAAAAGCAGGCAAGAGATGAAGTTTCTATCCCATTCTACTGGATGTGCATCTGACTGTTATGACGGCTGCTTTTCTGACAGGAATTCCCATAAGCAGCATAAACAGGGGGCATTCAGAACTTAGAGTGAGTGATAAAAGATCCCGCTTCCCTGCATGTTCTTCTATCGTGCAATGCACTGGCAAGCTCTAGAGATAAACATATCACTATCGCTGGAGAGTCACAGTGGGGAAAAATACATTTTCTTTTAAAATAGATTAAATGCAATACCTATGCTTGGAAAAGACTAATCTTGAGCAAAAACACCATGCTTTCGTATGATAAAGATTTGCTGAGCAGAGAATAAATGACACAAGCCACTGGGATTTCTGCCTGCGAGATTTGCTTTACATGCTGCTTTTGTATGTACAAGCAGATGCTTTGGTTTGTTTGTTTTTACATATAGGAGAATAATGAAACTTTATATCTGTGCCACACACACTCAGCAATTTATGCTACGCTGCATGACTGCATGATTTATGTGCTTCAGCTTTTATCCCACCTACAACCACCACTACTAGCAACACAATCCTCTGGAATGAAGCTGTATCCTCTGCAACAATGTCCTTCTAGTATAAATTCAGACAGTGCTTTATCATAAATGTTTAGGGGTACTCTCACTTTGATTCCAGAAAACCACCATTTTATAGTTCAAATTGGGAAAAATAAATACAGCAAATGGACAAAAGTAGAAAGATTCACAAAATGTTTAGGGGTATGTGTACCCCTGTGTACCCCCAGGAAAAAAAAGCATTGAGTGGGTCCTAGGATGGAAAAGGCTGTTCTACACTTTTGGATATGCTTCATAATTTTTTCATATTGGCTTATTGTGAATTTAGGATTCAGTTCATACATCTGGGTTCCCCCCCCCCCAATGCCTGTGAGAATCCCACCAACTACATGAATACCAAGCTTTGATGACTGACAGCTGAATTTGTGAACTGACTGTACTAAAAAGCATTACATTTGAGAGGATTTAAGACCACACGAAAGTTCCATTTGTGATGGCCCATTCACACATTTGAGTCCACACTGTATGTTGCAGCCAGCTATCCAGTGATTTTAGCGTGCATGTATGAACTGGCCCATTCATTGAGCCGCATCATTATAACTATGTGCAGCTGAATACAGCCAGAAGCCTTTGTGTGGTTGCAAACCCTGTTAATTTTCAGCAGCCTGATGAAATTGATATCTAAATGCAATTCAAAAGCTTATTGCTCAGTGTAGAATGGTTTGGGTGGTGCACAGCATGCAAGGACATTGAAGGACATTGCACATGCCCCGGTACTCCCTACCCCCCCAATCATGCTTGAATGCTTGAATTAGGCTACATTATCAACTTAGCATCTCTGCATCCGAGGTTTGATTGCAGTTGCAACACATGCTTGCAGGTATAGCTTATAAGTTAATGTCAAGAAGACATGTCCACCATATCAGGCATTTCTTAGCTCCATATTTATGAAGAAAGTTTGATCCTGATCGATCTGGGTAAGGTTAATCACCCCTGTGATCTGTTTCCTTCTCCAGGAAAATAAAGTCCTCCATTAACTTTGATTTCTGTTTTTCATACTACTTTTACAAGAAGCATTATCATGCCCTGGCTACTTTAAAGAATCAGTGATTTTTTGTTAACTTCCATATTGCCCATGAAACACCCTCTACCCATCCTCACACTCACTGTTTTGATGGGTAAAATGATAACCTTGCCTAGGAACAGGAAACTGCCTTATGTTGAGTCAGAAAATTGACTCATGTCCCTGTTCTGTCCACAACAGGGTTTCAGACAGGGCTGTTTCTCAGTTCTCCTGGGAATTGAACCTATGACCTTCTGAATGTAAAGCATGCACTTTACCACTAAGCTACAGTCTCTTCCTTGAAACTCGATTGGACTTTGCATTGGAAAATCAAAGCTGGTTAATACATTTTAAGGACTGGGACAAGAACTTCAGAAGCCAGTCATGTTTGGGAGAAGTGGCAAGGTGACAAACCAAATTTCTGAATCATTTATTCTTCTCTGCCACGGAATAACAATCAGTGGGATGGCATTACATTGGTTCTTGGGATGCGACTTTAGCTTCTTTACATAACTTGCCAATGCTGAAGAAAACATGGAGGAACAATATTACAGCATTTATTCAAAGACAATATCCAATCATTGTTGGGTTGGGGAAGTCATGCTATGTTTCCTTCATGGAATTAGTCAGCTGGGAGATTCATAAGAGTCTAGCTTGAACAAGCAAACATTTGCCTTCTTTTTTTTACCATTGAAGTTATTTCACGTTGCATGGCTGGAGACATAAATCTTCTTCTTCCAAACAGCTTTGGATACATGGCACCAGCTATGCTTCACAAGACATCATCAGCAGGCCTGTGACCTTGAACGCCCAAGAAAACAACCATAATACAACTTCAAACAAGAAATGGCAGCCGTCTCATCGCACGTCAGTGACAAACAATACAAAGCTGGAATTCCTTCTGTGAACTGGCCTCAGAATAAACATCAGCTGTAAAAATGGCAGTCTAGCTAGCGTTTGGCTCATTGATGGAATTCTAGCAGCCAATCATTGCTGTGCAAACTCAGAAATGAAGTCTGCAAGTGATGGCTGAAGATATTTTAGCAGAGAGTGTTTTGGGGAAGAGAGGGAATCTTTGCTGCCACACTGGTTCTCCAAGGCTCTATTGGGGTTGTGTTGACAGACATTTCTGCCATCTCCTTCATATTACTCTGGTATTGAGTTCTGCATTTTAAGATAGGCCTCACATACAGACAAAGTGGAGATTATGTGAACGTGGGCTGTAATGATTGGGAGTTGGAAAACTATGTGAAACCACTTTGGGCTCCTTGGAGGAAATGGTGATTTATAAATGTAATAATAAATGATATCCAAGGAATTCTGGCAGCGGCTTTCTGTGTATGTATAGATTTCCACCATTGTAGCTTATTTATTAACTCACACACACCATTTTTATCCTGCTTTTCTTTCAACGAGTTCAAGGCAGGCTACATGGTTTTGTTCCCCTCCACCCACCATTTTACCATCACAAAAACTATGTGTTAGGATAGGCTGAGAGGTCACCACATGAGCTTTGTGGTCAAATGAGGATTTGAAACGGTGTCTCTCTAGACTTGATCCAATAATTTAAGCCAGGGGTCCCCAGACTTACCGGCGTTTGGGCCGGTTCCCACCGCACCGATCGCGCGGTGGGCCGGAGGGCGGGGGAGCGCGCGCCTGTGCGGGCCGGCGGGTGGGGGAGTGCACGCCCGTGCACATGCGCACGGCCGCTTACTGGCGCTGCGCCGCGCTTCCAGGGTCGGAAAAGCGCCGAAAATCCATTGTGCGCATGCGCGTGAGCCTCCCCCGACCCGGAAGTGCACCAGAAATGACTTCTTCCGGGTCGGGAGAGGCCCATACGCATGCGCAGAAAGGATTTTCGGCGCTTTTTCCCCAACCCGGAAGAGCGCTGCCGCGCTGCGCGCTGTAAGAGCGGGCGGCGGGCGGTGGGGGTTGTCGCGGGCCGGATTGGCAGGCTAATTGGGCCGCATCCGGCCCCCGGGCCGTAGTCTGGGGACCCCTGATTTAAGCATTACACCACACTAGCTCTTGTACTGCATGCTGCCTTGCTATGAGTGGCCCGGTCACATATGTGTGAACTAAAATGCAGCTGTTATTTAAAATTCTCACATCTCTGAATTTTGTAGTGTGGCCATCTGACTAAAAATGTGTAGAAAAATGCATTTATTAGGGAAATGCATGCATCTAAATGCACATATCAATGAAAAAGAAAATACAAAATGCATTTTACGAGGGGAATTCCATTGCAAAAAATGTGTGTATTATGGAAAAGTGCATACTAAAATGTGTATATGTGGAGAAATGCACACTATTATGCTGTCAAATAAATCACACGTGGCAAGCTAAACATAAGATTGGAATAAAAATAAGAAGCTGAAAGAAACCCAAACTGACAGATTATTCAATTTCTACTTCTGCGTCTGGAGAGAATAAAACTAGACAGACTTTCTTTAAGGCAATAACAATGAAACAATAGTATCAAGTTATTATTTTACTTTTCAGACTGTATTTGGAACTGTTGGAAAAGGAAGATGGTTTGGGGCATCTTAGTAGATTCTCACTGAGCGTCAAACAAGGGCTGCATCCTAGCAGAGGGTCTCCTTTTGTCTGAATGGCTTCCATAGCCCATTAAGTGTGAAAAGGGCTTTACGATCCATCATTTAGTCAATCAAGCTCTTTCTGACCTTCCTGTAACTAAACTTTAGACAGACATCCCCTAGTAACCAGATCTTCTTGCTTCTTGTGGTCACTCATCTGCCAAAATGCATTTCATTTAGGAACTAAGTGGGTTTCTTTTATGCTGACAGTGATTTTTATGCACAAATGCATGCAAATTTCTCACATCTTCCTTTCTACAAAACCATGCACCTCCTCTCTGGTTTCAGCAGAAAACTCAGGCGTATACAGGATATAGTAGAGAGACTGAGTTAATGAGAGAGAGGTATTCCTGGTAATTTAAAGACAGCACTTTGCCTTTCACTTCCTTCTCAAAACAGTGGAAGCAATTACATCAATATTAACTTTGCTTATTCTGTTTCACTTTCCTCTACTCCCCCCAAAAGACATTATAAGATGTTTTAAAAAGATACACAAAAAGAAATTGTGCCTCTTTAGAAACTTTATGTTCCAGATTTGCTTGGCATGAAATGAACCAGGCAAGAGTATCAGGGTTGTCTTGCTGGTTTGGATGGAAGTCCATTGTAGAGAAAGGTTTAGTTGTCTTTGGTGTTGGAAAACATAGAATAATATTTAGCCAAATATATCAAAAGATGGAGTGGAGGAAGGATAGGTCTTCTTCTAACTTCTTTTACATAAATGCAGGAAAAGAATGACTTGTCAGTTAAAGACATACAGTGGTACCTCAGTTTAAGAACAGCTCTGTTTACGAACTATTCGGTTTACGAACTCCGCAAAACCGGAAGTAGTGTCCCGGTTTGCTAACTTTACCTCGTTCTAAGAACGGAATCTGAACGGTGGAAGGGCACTGGCGGCGGGAGGTCTCATTAGGGAAAGCACGCCTCGGTCTAAGAACAGTTTCGGTTTAAGAACAGACTTCCGGAACAGATTAAGTTTGTAAACTGAGGTCCCACTGGTATAGACCCTCTGCACCCCCCAGAATAATCTGAGCTAGTCACACTGCTATCACTGGAGTTATTGTGTCCCGGTTGGCATAGCAATTTGCCTGACCCCTGGCCTAAATGAGCAGTGGTGCTGTGGACATGTTGGTGGTTCTGATATTCCATCATGCTCTGCCACTGTCAAGCCTGGATTTGAATGGTCCTGTCCAACTATTTTTTAATGTTCTGTTCAAGTCTTTGGGGGGTGGGGAATGTAAGTGAAAAACATTTTCATGGAACCATAGAATCATGGAATTGTATATTTGGAAGGGACACCAAGATCCATCTAGTCCAAGTCCCTGAAATGCAGGAATTCCTTACTCAGGACACTATACTTCTGTTGATTCAGCTTGTTTGTTTCCCATACTCTGTGTATTAGTATAGAAACAACTGAAACCATGAGTTCATTCCCTTCAGTTGCTTCCTTCTTGTAGTTTACTGCCCTTTAGCAGGTTTGTGGAGAACCACCTCAGTTTCGTGTGCATCAGTGAAGTTATTATCCCAAGTATCAGGTTTTCCCTGTAATGTTTTATTTTGTCTCCCTCCTCCTTAGGATTTAGTTTAAAACTTCCTGATCAGGCTCGTGAGACTCTTAGCAAACACATTCTTTCCAACTGCTGTGAGGTACAACTGATCTCTTGCCAGAAGCCCATTTTGTGTGGTCCCACAAAATAACAACAGGTTTTTCAATAAGGCTCGAAATAAAGATGTATCTGTCGTGACAAGAAATGTACTTTCTTCCTGGAAGCTGGCGCTGTTACATTTGGCATGAACTCACCCTTAGAGTAGCATGGAAACAATCTATGAAATGACACATAAAATGGCAAATTAGTAGAAAGACCAGCTTCTGAAGCAGCAGCAAACTCTATGCTCAGTTCAAATGCTTCAGAACCCCACATGTGGAATGTCCCTATTGATCAGTAGTTGCCAGTTTTCTGGGGTAGACACCAGTTTTACTGCAGCTTACCTGGACAGTGCAGGAGTGAGAGCAGGATCGGCATTGAGGTTGAGGCTGTGTGGACACGCCAATGCTCCTGTCTGGATATCCAGCACTTCTGTCCGAACATCTGTATAGGCCCAACCTCAATTGCCACCCCATCGAGGTCAGGAAGGTGACTCCATGGCCACCCAGCTACAGTGCTCTTGATGAAACTGTGCCCTTATATGGTAGGAACAGTCCACTTACAGTAGCTGAGCATTGTTTACAATAGCAGCAGTTCTCCAGGGTTTCAGACAGGAATCTTTCCAGCCTTTCCTAGAGATGCTGGAGATTGAATCTTGGACCTTTTGAATGCAAAGCAAAAGCTACATCCCTCCCCCATAATCACACTTTCAGTTGGGACTTTCCAGCCATGATTCGCTTGAGTATTGGCAATATATATATTTTTGAACTACCATACACACAGGAATTGCTCCAGGAAGTGGTATCTGTCAACACAGTTGTGCTGGGTCAGAGAATGCTTCTTCCACATAGCTTCTATCTGTAGGTATGTTACTTATCAGTGGCTTTGGTGCATCTTAAATGATGTTGGGCTGCTTGTGATGAGCTAAGATATCCCCAGTAGATGCTTATTTCTTATATTTTGCTAAGTGTTTGTGGTGGCAGACATCCTAAGACATTTGAAAGGTGCAAAAGCTGTTTCTCATTTTTGTTTTAAATAACAAATCCCATTCAAATGGAAAAGTAGTAGGAGTGGAGAAAGCATGATCCAACCCCAACCGAAAGGAAAGTAAATCTCCTCATCCTAAAGGCCTATAAATTTGGAGGTGGATGGCAGTCCTGAGTAAAGAATACCGACATTTTTAGTGAAACATTTGCTGGCAAAGTGGCCGTCGAAAGTGGTTATTGAACATCTTGCCAGAGAGCAAATTGTGGACTAGAGGTCTTTCTTATATTTTGTAGCAAAGCCAACTTCCATTGATACCACCGTCTTGTCAACCCTTTCTGCAGCCATTTGTAAAAAGGCTTGTGATGCGAGATTGACGACTAAATACTTCATCAATCAATGCTTTAGCCAATGTGTTATTCAGTGATTGGTGGAAAATTCAAGTAATCCATCTTACCCCATCACCCTGTTCCCTTTTCTTTTCAGGTATTTTCAATTTTTCCCTCTTTCTATTTGTTCTTTTTCACTATAATCTGAGGGAGCAGTTGTGTTAGGAAGGAGCGGCCAATTGTTTGTATGTATGTATGTATGGGAATATGTGTGTGTGTGTGTGTGTGTGCATACCATGAAGTGTTACTGAATTAACTGCACTTCTAATTATTCTAGAGGTGGTTTCTGGTGCATTCATAAGAAGACTGCATGAAAAGAGGTCATCAATACAATTGCTTGGAAGGACACATTTCTGAAAAAACAACAACAACCCCGAATTTCAGTCCCTATTATTAAATGCTTTTTTCCTCCCACACTTCTTCTAAGGAAGTTAAGGTGATGTATAGGCTTCCTCCATCACATTTTACCCACATAGCAATCCTGTGAGGTAGGCCACTTGGAGAGATGGCAATGGGTTCTAAATCACCTGGTGAGCTGCATGGTTGTTTGGTGTCTCAACAATCTAAGGGAGAAGATATATCAGGTGCAAAGTACTGTTTGGTTGATCTGATGTGTTTTGAAATTATTACTTTTTTACCCCAGGTGAACTGGTTTATTTGCAAAAGAGAGTTCAGAAAGCACTGACCATTGCGGGTCAAGGCAGAGTGGCTCAGTCAGTGGGGCAGAACTGCTATGCTGGCTTCCTAGCAGGCGGGCTACTGTTGCTAACTTGTGGGTGGGGGAGAGGAGAGGTGGCAAGAGAGGAGGTTGGCACATTGCAAATGCATCAACAGGAGCACTGGATTGGCTATGCCATTGCATTTGCACAACACAACCCTAGCAGCCAGGAAGCTAGTGAAGCGGCTCTGCCCTACCTAGGCAAACTGTTTCCAGGTCACAGTGCTCCATTCCTTCATGATTCGATTCAATTCAAAATTGGTGACAATGAAGTAATATTGCCCTGCAGGATCAGGATGCACATGCAAATGAAGATCTGGAACATGACATTGCAACTTTTAGAACAAAATGAAGGGCGGCAGTTAAAAAAAGAAGTCCTTTTAAGTGTACGCATGAGCTCTGATTTTGCCTCGGACAAACCTGTGACTTCCTGGATCATTGGAAGTTGTTTCCAAGGGAGAATCGGGGAAGGAAAAATCAAAAGCCTAGTTCCTTCTGTTCATAAATGAGCTGTTTGTTGGTGAATCTGTCTCTTCATTTAGAAGGTAGATAAACTGCAGGGAGGAAACACAGTCATCATTTTTAGCTTTGTGAAAATGATGGGGAGGTTTTAATTATTAAAATGCAA
The DNA here is from genome assembly GCF_965207765.1 of Zootoca vivipara. NCBI lineage: Eukaryota > Metazoa > Chordata > Lepidosauria > Squamata > Lacertidae > Zootoca > Zootoca vivipara. Next base: position 32,294,560 of record NC_142591.1, read on the forward strand.
TTATTTCCATTATTGATGAATGTGATACTCAGGACAGCATCAATACAAACTGTCCAGGACACACACAGACACACACACGCATGGATCACAGGCCAGGCTGGCTGCAATAGAGTATTGATGCCAGTTGTTTGTTTCACTTCTAATTCACATAATGGATGAGGACTTAAATACAATCCATGGCAAATTAGTACCTAGGAGATTGCATTATTTATTTATTTATTTATATTTATTTATTTATTTATCCGATGTATTCTTTTTTTGGTTTGATTGCTATGCACCATCTTTGTAACACCTATGTGTACTGTACTGCATTAAGGCAATTAAAAAGCACTAGGGTTGAAAATGCAAGGGAAGACTAATTGACTTACAGTGCATTCCTATCTGTATACTCAGAAGTAAGCCCTGCTGAGTTCAATAGAACTTCCTCCCAGGTAAGTGTGCGAAGGGATGCAGCCTGCGTTGATCTTAGCGGTACTAATTTCTCTGTCTATCCAGATTGATATTTAAATAAACAAATAAAATATGGGGTTGATTGCCAGCTAATTAAAGATAATTGGTGGGTGGGGAATAAAGAATTTCCACTTTATGAAAAATGCACCTTGAGTTTACATGGCAGATACAATTTCCCAATCAGAAAGCACAGATACTTCTAATTATATGGAAAGTATTTAGTGGCTGTAGAAGCTTAATTTGGGGAGAATAGAATATGATGGATTTTTTCTGATCTGAGAAATTGTCCCCAAAATGGCATTTCTGAAAGAACATGTGTCTTCTATGAGGCAACCGCAAAATCATTTGCTCCCCACCATAGAGGAAGGGGGGGAGGTGAAGTTGCACATCAGGAAGAAGAGGGAAATATAATAATAATAATAATAATAATAATAATAATAATAATAATAATAATAATAATAATAATATATTTGTACCCTGCCCATCTGGGATCTGCTGCCCCTGTGGAATCCTAACACCTAAGGCGGTTGCCTCACCTTGCCTTAAGAGTGGGCCGGCTCTGTGCAGCTATTAGGGGAGAAGCTCCACATGATATGCGGTGGGTCACAATTGCTGCAGCACCTTCCTGGCCATGACAGTGCTCCTACTCACTGGAATTGTGGAGGGGGGGGGGTAGGCAGATGTAAGGGTGGGGGAAACTCTGGGTGGTGGCATTGGGCGCACAGCAACTCAGTGGTCCTCCCACCCTCACTGGTGCTGTTTTTCATGTCATTCCTACTGATGGGACTATATTGTTAGGATCTCTTACTCTTGAATAGGACCCTGGTCCCTCCAGGTCGATCGGGAGCTTCAAAAGCATTCTCCAGCCCGAACATCACAGCGACTGATGTCAACTGACATCAGAACACTTACGGATCCGCAGAGTTTGCACAATTGCGTAACAGACTTCAGCAGCACAGCATTTGGCTAATCTACGTGTTTTATTGACATAAAACACACATGGAGCACTGCAACATGGCTCCCTCTCTCTCTAGCATCAGACAGCAAAGAGAAAGAACAAAGGACAATAGTCCCACATCACAGAACACAGTATCACAAACATCCTGTCTTCGTCACTTCCCACTGTGTGGAGTCAAAACATACACAGTCATGTGATAGACAACAATCCCATGAATGCAAACACGGGGGAATGAATCTCTAACACATATATCTCAGCCTAGAAAGTGTTCTACAAATGTGGGGGCCCAGCTGAAAAGGCCCTATCCCTTGTGCTAGTGGGCCTACACTGCTGTCACTGGCAGACACCCAAGCAGGGCTTCTGAGGCTGATCTCAAAGTATAGGCAGGTACTCTGTACACAGAATCACCAGACATTCACACAGGCCCATTCATGGGCAGCATCAGCGGTCAACAAAACTGCTCACAGCTAGACTAGAACAAAAGGCCCAGTGTGCTGTGAGAGGAGGAAAACTATGAAAGACACTTTGCAGGGCTCTGGACTTTAGTCCACCTTTAGCTCAAAGAGGCAATATAAGAAACTTAGCATATTTTCCCATGCATAAGATTATGCTTTTTGCTGGGAAAAAAGAGAAGCAAACATTGGGTGTCGTCTTATACATGGATAGTGAATGCAGAGGGGGGACATGCAATTGGCTGTGGCTGTGGCAATTGGGCAGGCGATTGGCGGCTGCTGCAAGTGGGCGGGTGGGCTGTTTGTGGCAGTGAGTGGGCAGACAATTGGTGGCTGCGGCAAGGTGTGTGATCGGCTGTGGCAAGCAATCGACAGTGGCGAGCAGACAGATGAGTGATTGACAGAAGTAATCTCCCCCGCCCAAAAAAACCCCCTAAACAACTTAATTTCTTAATTTTGGGTTTTAAAAAATAGGGGTCGTCTTATACATGGACGTGTAAGTAAGTAAAGTAAGTAAAACCTTTATTGGCATCAAACAAACTCCCAGATAAAATAATAACAGATTAAAAATGTCGCTGTGGCAAACGCTGTGTTAAGAGAGAGAAGGGAATAATCTGCTATCCGCTTTCACGACAATGGGGCTTCAAATAATTCAGATGACTGCAGAGTATAACGACGGGAAAATAGTAAATTAAGATATTGAGCCACCATCTTGGTGAGGACCTGGTCCTTCCCCAGCAAAAGGAATTGTAAGATTTCCCGCTCTGGTCTCCTTCTGGTCCAGTCCAGGAACTGTTGACGAAGGTTGGCGTAAAGATTACAATGAAAAACCATATGTAGAAGGCTTTCCACCTGAGCGTCATGACAGAGACAGATCCTCTCATCCTTCGCCCTGCCCGAGAATCTTCCCCACAGGAGGTTCGATGGATTTGCGTTGAATCTGGCCAACGAAAATGCCTTTCTTTCTTGTGGGTTCAATAGGAAGTCAAGATAATTAGGTTTTGTTTCATGAGCCCACGGGAGGTGGAAAAGAAGGGGGGAACATGTTGTGCCTGCTGCCGCTATAAGATCCTGCCTCTCAATGTCCCACAACCTAGTTATGACTGTGGCTTTAGCAGATTGTAAGGACATTGAGCGGAGGAGTTCTACTGAAAGCCCCAGTTGCTGTACCTTCCTGTTGAAGTGTTGCAGCCCTGGGGGGCGGAAGGTGTCCGAAAGCATTGCCTGAAGGAAGGGATCTCTGTCAGAGTCGAGGCAGATTTTTAGCCAGAATATAAGGAATCTTGCCCAGGCGACAGATTCCACCTTGTGTTGAGCTCCCTCTAAACATAAAACTACATATGGGACGCATCTTGGAACAGAGAAAATATTGTAGAGGAAGGCTGATTGCACTTGCTCTACTGTCTGGGTGAACCCCGGGATCCAGATTGGAATGCCGTAGAGCAGTTGTGAAATGGTCTTGGCATTGAAGATCTTGAGCGCAGAAGGGATATGCGAGTTGCCCCTTGTTGTAAAAAAGCGCGTAATTGCCTGCATGGATATCTTACTGGCGTTCAGCGCCGCGTCTCAATGTGGAGACCAGAGGAGCTTGTGGTGAAAGGTAATTCCTAGATAATTGAATTTAAAGACCTGTTGGATGGGTTTACCTCCAAAAACCCAGCTATAGCTCTTGCGTGAGTTACCAAACACCAGGATTTTGCTTTTTTCAAAGTTCAAGCATAGGTTCATTTTGGACATGTACTCAATGCAGGCAGTTACCAGTCGCTTTAGACCTATTCTGGTCCGCGAGAGCAAAACAATATCGTCTGCGTACAGGAGGATGGGAATGTTTATGGCAGGGGCCCCCAGACTACGGCCCGGGGGCCGGATGCGGCCCAATTAGCCTGCCAATCCGGTCCGCGACGACCCCCGCCGCCCGCCGCCCGCTCTTATGGCGCGCAGCGTGGCAGCGCTCTTCCGGGTTGGGAAAAAAGCGCCGAAAATCCTTTGTGCGCATGCGTATGGGCCTCTCCCGACCTGGAAGAAGTCATTTCTGGTGCACATCCGGGTCGGGGGAGGCCCACGCGCATGCGCACAACGGATTTTCGGCGCTTTTTCCACCCTGGAAGCGTGCCGCCGCGCCAGTAAGCGCCCGTGCGCATGCGCCCGGGCGCGCACTCCCCCGCCCGCCGGCCCGCACAGGCGCTCGCTCCCCCGCCCTCCGGCTCGCCACGCGATTGGCGCGGCGGGAACCGGCCCAAACGCCGGTAAGTCTGGGGACCCCTGGTTTATGGCCTGGAGTTTTGGAGTGTGGGCATCCACCTGCTTGGAAAAATACGGTAGTTTGAGATTATGGCTTATATCCAATTATGTTCTGGACAGAGTAGATCCACTGAAATTAATGAACCTCAGTTCATCATGTCTATTAGCTTTAGTGGGTCTACTCTGAGTAGCATCAGCATTAAATACCACCCTATACCTTTAATGTTGCAACTGAGGCCAGTCAAGAAGAAAACTAGATGACAGCCATTTGGCATTGCCATCCAAGGAGGCCATATAGCTAAAGGAGTTGTTGGTAGACCACAAACTTGACATGAGTCGACAGTGTGATGCAGCAGCTAAAAAAGCCAATGCAATTCTGGGCTGCATCAATATTGCATCTAGATCAAGGGAAGTAATAGTACCACTGTATTCCGCTCTGGTCAGACCTTACCTGGAATACTGTGTCCAGTTCGGGGCACCATAGTTCAAGAAGGATACTGACAAGCTGGAACGTGTCCAGAGGAGGGCAACCAAAATGGTCAAAGCCCTGGAAACAATGCCTTATGAGGAACAGCTTAGGGAGCTGGGCATGTTTAGCCTGGAGAAGAGACGGTTAAGAGGTGATATGATAGCCATGTTCAAATGTATGAAAGGATGTCATATGGAAGAGGGTGAAAGGTTGTTTTCTGCTGCTCCAGAGAAGTGGACACGGAGCAATGGATTCAAGCTACAAGAAAGAAGATTCCACCTAAACATTAGGAAGAACTTCCTGACAGTAAGAGCTGTTCGACAGTGGAATTTGCTGCCAAGGAGTGTGGTGGAGTCTCCTTCTTTGGAGTTCTTTAAGCGGAGGCTTGACAGCCATCTGTCAGGAATGCTTTGATGGTGTTTCCTGCTTGGCAGGGGGTTGGACTGGATGGCCCTTGTGGTCTCTTCCAACTCTATGATTCTATAACATTATTCATGTATAAAAGCAGTAACAGAGAAGATTCTTGATGAATAGCTTGATATAAGCAAGTTGGGACCCATACTTTCCCTAAGTTTATGGTTTCCTGATTAAAACAATGCAATCGTGCATGTTAAGGGCAATTTAAAAAGGTTTGTTTAAAATGTGACATTCAGATCTTTAACCCAAACACATATGGATGTCTTGAAGATAGTGATCAAATAGAAATCAAATGTGCTTCCATTTGAATATTGATATATACACCATGTCCCAAATCTGCCATTGGGAACAGGGGAAAGGGAAAGGATGTTTTCTGTGTTATCTGTGGGGTGTTAGACTAGCCAACGAAAGAGGATGCATAAGTCAGCGGTGTTACTATCTTCCTAGCAATCCAATGGCGAATACATGCGGAAAGCCATTTCACAAAAATCTGGTGCAATGTCCACGCACATCCATCACTGCCATTTGGACCTTTGTTTGCCTTGTGTCAAAATGTCACTTTGAAATGGCACATGCCATTTTGTCTTGTGCTCCTTATGCAATTACTGAAGAGCACGCAGCGCAAGACCAGCTCCAGACTGAGGTTTTCTTTCTAGGCCTTTTCTTTCCATAGAATTGCAACCACTTTTGTGGTGCAATCCAGCCCTCCGAGTAGCTGTGGAAGTGCAAACAAAGATCCCCAGGCAAAATCAGCAAGACAAAGCTGCCCAGCGACATCCCAATTGTCACTTCAAACAACTACTCCAAGTGCTGCCTGCCATGCATTTTCCTCAGGGCAACTTTGCACCAATGCCAGAGGGAGGGAGGAGTGCAAAGCTGCTCTTTGATACAATGATGTGTCCTGTGCATCTCATGCACACCCATTCATGCGCACCCTAAGATTAAATCACAGAGGGATATAAATCAGTGTTGTGCATACATTCCTCATGAAATAAATTTTTCATTTGCAGGTACTGGACGAAAGACACACACACACACAGACACACACACACTTAGCAGTCCTGGAAATTCAAACCCATTTTCCTCTTTTATCTGTTTTTTACCAGCAACATGTTAACTGCTGCCAGCATTGCTGCTAATTTTAACAGTTACATTTACAGTTTTAAGCAGTTTTTATGATAACCAGATACAATAAGGGGATGGGTTTCCTACCCCTCTCTCTATCTTTTTAAAAAGAAAATACTTTAAAGTCTGAAGAATTCTTCCTGCTCCTTATTCAGCGAATTTCTGTAGTACTTTACTGTTAACAATTTCTCCCCAATTAGCCAGGGAGAAAGTAACAATGTTTAGACACTGTTCTTAGGTGGTTTCATTTGTATATTGAAATATCATTTTATAAAACTTTCCTTAACATTAACAAGAAAAAAGTAATACCCAATTACATTTACAGTGTAAGCTATTAAATTGATTTATAGCTGGTTAGTTAATTTACTGCATCTGACATTGCATCCAGCTGCCTGTAATTTAACTTTTATGGTGGAGGTTTCTACATTCTGTTTCTTTTGAGTTTTTCCGTTGCAGAGTGTTTACAAATGTTGTATATCGTAGAAAGAATTAAAAGACTGTTATAGATACTGACTTTTTTTTTTAAAAAAATGTTTATCGTGGATTTCTTTGAAATCCACTCAATGCCAGAAGGTTATTTCTCGACATTTACAAATAGTTTTAAAAGCCCATTTCTATACTCAGGCATGGTTAACACTATATTAGATCAGGCTACAAATGTGTAGCGTACTTATTTAGGACCACACATGACAAAGCCCTCATAATTCTGTGAGAATTACATGAAGGGAAATCAATCCTTCTCAAACTAGGGAAAAAGGCAGTGTATGTTTCTGTGGGACGTATTGCTTTATAAGAATTCAAAGGCTGAAATCCTGGCTATATGGAAATCAGAATTCCCCATAACTGTTTGTACTCGATAAGGGACACACACTAACACACACACACACACACACACACACACACACACACAAAAGTTATTGTGCCTTACCTTTGTACCAATATATTTCTCTATTAAAGTTATTGTTTTGAAGTTGTAAGCACTGCAGATGCAATACCTGCATTTAATATTTTTTTAAACTAAATGCTACCAGAGTAGGGTGTTAGCCTGATGCAGCAAAATCAAGGAAAAACCATATGAAACCTCAAAACACTAATCCAGCTGTTATTTCCAAGACCGTGTAGGTGTTTTTATGCAGTTTAAATATTAGAAATGCACTACATAAATTCTTCCCGTTTCCCTTCTCTTCAGTTTTCATAAGCTTCGCCAGATGCACACAGAGGCCAGTGAAAACATTTTTTTGTTTTTGTTTTTATTGGAAAAGTCATATGAATATATCAGTAGGATTTCTACCTTTACGAAAAAGGTTTGGACATGTTATCAGGAGCTTGGAGGTATTTCCCCAATCATGTAGCATCCTGATTTAATCTATTTAAAACTTCAAAATGTGACTAATATAAATCATGTCATGAGGACTCAGCTTAAACTTACACATAGATCAGGGATGGGAAATGTGTTGTTAGACTGCAGCTCCACATATCCTTGACCATCGGCCATGCTCCCTGGGGTGGATGTAACCCAACAACATCTGGGGGGGGGCGCGACATATTCCTCATCCCTGCTACTCTGAACCTTCAAAGGCTGCTTTCACAACTGAGCCTCAACACAGGCTATTAAATTTCCCATGTTTTTTTAAAAAAATAATTTTTATTAAATTTTGTAAAAAGAAAAGAATAACTTCCATATAATTATACATTATCATAACATCAATATTCAAAAATACAGAAATAAAAGAAGGAAAGTTAAAAGAAAAAAACAACAACATATACATTCCATTTTTTCTCATTTTTTAAGGGACTTCCCTGAGTCCCCCGTCTAACAGTTCATTGCATATCATTCTTGACAAATTCTGTATCTTATTTTCCAAACCTGATTACATCCTTTTCTCAATTTTACAACTCACTATAATATTCTAACCTATTTTCAATTATATCTCACTTAATTTCTTAACCTGCAACTTCACAATTGCTTATAATTCTCCTCATATATCATTTCTACAATATTTTTTATAATAAATTCTAAATTTCTTCCATTCCTCTTCCACCTTCTCCTCTCCCTGGTAGCGTAGTCTTCCGGTCAGATCAGCAAGTTCCATATAGTCCAGCATCTTTAGTTGCCATTCTTCCACTGTAGGTATCTTCTGTGTCTTCCAATACTTTGCTAACAATATTCTGGCTGCAGTTGTGGCGTATAAAAACAGATTTACATCTTTCATAGGCAATTCTTTTCCTACTATGCCCAATAGAAAGGATTCTGGTTTCTTAATAAAAGTGTTTTTCAGCACTTTTTTCAATTCATTATAAATCTTTTCCTAAATTTCCCATGTTTTTGTGCGATGGCCTCGTGCTGACCCACTTTTAGCATATTCCTTTGGTAATGATATTAGAAATATCATGCTAACCATTTTCCAGTGTAGGAAAGCCATGAGAAGGCAGCAGATAATAGGATTTTCTATAACAAGGTGGACATTGTTGGACCACCATTCCCATAATCCCTGACTATTGGCTATGCGAGCTAGGGTTGAGGGGAGTCGGAGTCTAACAACATCTGGATGACCAACAGTTGACCATCCCTGATCTACCATACAAACATGAATAGAGGTGGTCGCTATTTCAGATCATAGGAATGAAGGAGATATGTCCACTTCCATAGGCTCATAGGAGTGAGGGAGTTGTGTCCAGATTCAATAGCCATATTTCTAGAGATTAACATTTGAATTAACTCTCTCAAGGTGATTAACCATATCTGAACATTCTTTTTTTAAAAAAAGGAAAATAAAAAGACAAAAACTTGTGGAACTGATTGGAGCGTCCCAACAATAGTTTCTTGTTTTTATTTAACTCTGATCACGGAGTACAATATATATATATATATATATATATATATATATATATATATATATATATATATATATATTCTTCCACTGAGATTGTCACGTCTTCCCTTCCATGGTACACACTACACTGCTAACTACACCGCAAACAATGCTGCTCAGTATTTAGATGAATCCACTTGCGTGCAACAGTTTACTAGACAAGATGGGGGGGGACAAGCCCAAACCCAAACCTGCCTGCCCACCCCCCTCCCCAGCTTCTTCGTCAGTGCTGCATACTATCGTTCCTGTTTAACAATAGCTTCAGGTTAATAAAATCCAATTAAAGACCAGAGGAAGCAGATTGTAATGGTTCACATACAATGTCTATTTGTGAATGATTAGCATAAAGGACATTAATGTGCAAGAAGGATTTCCAAAGAATGTGTCCTAGGTTGCTAATATACATAATGAACAATCAAACCTAACTCTTAGACATATTGAAGGCTATTATCTCTCTTTTTAGATAGTTGCCGCATAGTTTGTCCATTATATGAGAACATTGGCTGCTGTCCCACAGAAAATCTGAAATAAAGATGAGCACTTTATTTAGAGTACAGGCATTTCCTCGAACCGCCCTGACCCCGTGAGCTGAGAGGGGTCATTACTGTTAACTACTTGGCAGCAGTTGGACCATTGTGAAGATATAGCTCATAACATCCATTGTATATTCGTTTCTCTTTTGCAGTCTCCAGTTATTAACTAGTGTGCAATTGATTAAGCCTGTTGGCTGGGAGCAAGTCTGGCTGGTGCATTGCCATAAGTGGGGCACGGGGTGTGTGTGGGAGCCTTGAAAACACGGCATGGTGCAATAGGAGGAATGAGATTAGCATAAGGAAAACATGATGCGATGACCCCAAGGATGGGCAAATCTGTTAATTTGGTTTCTCATTTTTTTTTCAATCTCCACTTCTCCACATTTCTGCAGCAATTTGTGATTGGTTTTTTTTTTTTTGGGGGGGGGGAAATCCTCATGAACATTCATCAGCATTTTTCTGACAATTTGCAAAGCAATTCCCCCACAATATAATGCATTTTATATGTCATTTTCACCAGGAGAGGCATTTTCATGCACACCTTAACCTACTACATGCATTTTTGCACACATTACTTGGCTGCAGAACTGCATTGCAAAATTCAGAGCAGTGCACATTTCAAATGAGGGTTTTATTTCTTTAAGTGTGAATTTCGTGGGCTCGCCTTTAAATCCGAACTTAAATGAAATTCTCACCATCCCTAGGCTCCTGTAGTTAAGCACATCATGTGCAACCTGAGCTATTAGCAAATTGCAATTGTATTTTGACAACTAAACTCAGGATGAACTTACTTGGGAGTAAGCCTCTAAGTTAGGGTTTCCCAAACTTGGGTCTCCAGCTGTTTTTGGACTACAGTTTCCATCATCCTTGGTCCTGCTAGCTAGGGATGATGGGAACCCTGCTCTAAGTAGACACAATGAAGCTTGCACTGTAAATTATTAGATTTTTAATGGGTGCATTGGTATATAATTCCTGGAATTTATCTTTGCTGGTGGGCTGCTAATATGCTTGCCAAGATATAATAGCATTATTAAGATGCCTGTGCAGAAATGGCAACATATGTTTAGATACATGCACTCTAGTTCAGCTCATGAGACAAACTATGAATTTAAGCATTACGTAAGGCTGGATGAATTATGTGCTGTAAGATGCTGTGCAGTGAAAAAGTCACACACAGAACCCAATTATAACATATATGGATATCATTTCATTTCCCCATATTAAAGAACTCAAATAATATATTTGAAGCATTCAAGGTTAAGGTCACCAGTATCAGGACTATCTTATACACAATGCAATAAAAAGTCTGGTTTGGTATACAGCATATAATTCCCTGTTCAACATTTTCCAGATTCTAATTCCTATTCCATATTGGCACGTGGTCCTGATTATAAGGGTAGGTTTCATATTTCAAATTTCAGCAGCGTTTGAATCTAGAAAGTAAAAGAACATGTTATTGATGCAGTTGAACCATTTTGTGCATTGACAGTAGGTCCTTACAACCAGTAAAGCTTGCATTAGGTTTATGTGCGCAGACCAAGAATGCACAGGGTTTACATTTGACCATTGGATTTGATTAAAAAAACAAAAACAAATCACAACAGTTAGGTCATCTAAACCTTTCTTAGGTCTTCTCTTGCTGTAAGGTCTGAAATCAGAAATTGTGATGGCAATTTAATGACCTTGAGTTTAAACATTCAACAAGGATACTCTTTAGGTCACAGCATGAATGAAAACAAATAAAGCCATTGATACACTTCCTCTATCATGGGGCATACAGCCTTCCTCATTCTGTGGCTCTGTGGGTGTTTGTTGGTCCTTGGCAGTGGAAGACACTTCTTTGCATTCTCAGGCTCAGTGGTTGTCACCTATAGTGAAGTGAATGGCTAATAAAGTGGGACAGCATTGAGATCTTAACTAGTTTCTCCATCTTTGTTTATATCTAGGTCTTGCCGACTTGTTTGATTCAAAAGCAAAGTAGTGTGTAAAGAATAATTGCCTCATTTCAAACTGTTCCAAACTGGAGAGGCAACTAGATGCTCTGCAATCTTAATGACTGGAAATTCAAAACAATCTTTCCTGACTTCTGGCCCCATTCATTGGTTGAGAAGTAGATGCTTTCCATTTAATGGGCCTTCTTTAAAGTTCATAGTCCCAAGTACACATTCACCTGCATGCCTTATTGGCCCTTTTTGAGAAGCCACCTAGAGTTCTTCAGGTGCCACAGTACAAAGGTGGATTTCATAAATTCAGAAGTGGGGGAGATATATTAAAATCCAAGCATGGAATTCCTAAGAGAGAAGTTGCATCATATGCATATTGGGTAATGCATGAAGATTTGTTTCAAGACAACAAGGGCAATCATCAAATGAGATTACATTCGGCTGAGGGTCCAGCCTAAGACTTGAGGGATCATCCTTTAGTCATCTGACCCAATGCCTTTTGGTAAGGACCTAGGGAGCCACCTTCTAGCTCGGTTTTAATTGATTTCATATAGCCCTGTTTTCAGCTGAACAGCCATATCGCCAAATGGAGAAATACTCTCTCTCTCTCTCTCTCTCTCTCTCTCCACCCACAAACACACACACACACACACACACACACACACACACACACACACAAATGGAAAAATGTGTCTCACTCCCATCATGTCCCTGTTGGGACAGGTGCTTAAAAACTTATTCATATATGATCTGGAGATAGGAGTGAGCAACAGGCTGAACACCCAATTGTTGCAAATGCTAAAAACAAGCAAGCAAGCAAACAAACGAACAGGATTATGAGGCACTCCAAAAGGATCCTTCCATACTATGTGAATGGGCTCTAAAATGGCAAACACCGTTCAGTGTAAGCAACTTTAAAGTGATGCACAATGGGGCAAAATAATAACGATTTTCATATATAAGCATATTTCCCATAGATCAGGGGTGGGGAACTGTGGCCCGCCAGATGTTGTTGGGATTCAGACTGGCCAATGGTCAGGGAGAATGGTGGTTGTAGTCCAACAACATCCAGTACTAACCTTTGCCTTACATATGTGGTCCTTCAGATGTTTTTGTATTACAATTCCCATCAGCTCCATGCAGAATGTCAAATGGGCAGGGGAGATGGGAGTCATAGTCCAGTAACATTGAGAAAGTCAAAGTTTATCTGCCCTGCATAGTTGGTGAGAATTGTATAATATATAGCAAGAGGACTGGATAATTTCACTTGGAAAATTTGTTTCCTCCTACTGAGCAGAAATGTGGGAGATGCTCTCAATCTCAGTGATTTCTTCCTGTCAACGCCTCTCTCCTCCCTCTAAAGCGCCTTTGCTTTGGGCTTCATGCACTTTGCTTAAATGTGAATTATGTCAGATAATATTAACTGACCTAGAGTCAAACTTTCTCAATGGGAGGTTTTGGCTCAGACTTCATTAGAAAGGCAGAAACAGCCACTGGAGGCGCAAAGGTTATCCAGTACCAAGGAATTATCTCAATTCACTCAAAAACGTACATAAATCTTCTTGCTGCTCTGGAAAAGGAGACAGTGAGAGTGGCCAAATGATTAAAAAATGGGTTCTTAGTTGTGGCAGAGACAGAGGGGTAGCAAGAGTGGTGAATTATTGAAGACTGCAATCCTGTACACATTAACATGTCTGAGTAGAAACAATCAGAAATTGTGGCTTACCTATTGTTTTCAATAATAATAATAATAATAATAATAATAATAATAATAATACATTTTTCAAGATAATAGTTGTTGTTTTTTAATGAAAATAGGTTGTTAATTATGTTGATGCTGCCATTTTTCCTATGGAGTTGCTTTTAGTCAGATATACACCTGACCCTGCTGATTCCCAGAAAGCAGGCACAAGCATCCTAAGCAAAATGGATATGCAGGATCTTGACTTCGTGAGACAGTTTTCTGTAGACTGGCTAACCCACTTTTAATGAACAAAACCACTTTTGGTTCACTTTGGCTTTCAAAGGCTGGGTTCAGTAGCTTAGAATTCACTGCATTCCTCTTCTTACTACTCTCCAGCTCATTATAACCTAGTAACTTCTCTCTCTCCCCCCCCCCCAAACTCCTTCAAATTGGCTAGGAAGGCATGCAAGTTTTACAACCAAAACAATCAATTTCAAACTGCCGAACCCAATCAGGGTAGGCTGAGAGTGAACCTTTTAAATTGAGTGTGAAATTGTGAGATGCAGCTCTCCTTTTCTTTCTTTCAGAAGGTGCAAGAGAAACATTTGCTTCCTCCTTTAGTGAGGAGGCATGGTTAATAGTTGTTCTGTTCCTATAGACATTATGTGCTAACAAAACTATGCACGCCTGGTCCTGTAAGCAGGTTACAGCGGGTGGGGGGAAACAAAGCAAAGGCCATCTGGCTGGATTGTTTTGTATGTATAATGTCCAGATACTAATGCTTAATGCACTTGTAAATGTACGTTGTGTCTCTCCAAGGGTCTGATTTTAATTTGGGTAATATTCCCGTTAATAATAACATCTAATTACAACATCCATTAAAAGTTAGTAACATTAATTTAACAGGGGGGAAATCTAATAGAGTTCTTAGAGTGGTACTGGCATCTTTCCATTAAATTAATGTTACAAACTTTTAAAAGGATGTCTTAAATAGACATCGTTAGTGGTGGGAATATTAAAGAAATTAAATCAGGCCTTTAATATGAGGTGGAAGTCTATTTATGAATCCACAGAAAGGTGTCTGCTGTGCTTTCCCACCCATTTAAACCCTCCAACAGGAAGCCTAAGGGTGTGCAAATTTTGCAGCATCCAGTATTTCCTGCCAGTAAAGGTCTAACTAGCTTTGCCATTTTTGTGAGGAACAGTAGTGTGAAAATGGGATTGTTACAAGTATATGAGAGGGAGGATTCCTTTATATCGATGAATTGTTGAAGGATACGAACAGGGCAATTCAAACAATGATGGAGGAGTTGTGGATTCTTCAACCCCACTCCCTTGCATTCTTCTTTATAGGCGGACAACACACGGGCTGAAATAGATAGAAAGAGAGGGACAAGGCATCATGTTGTCACAGCCCCATACTTTACAGGACCGGAGCCCTCTCGTTTTCAAGTACACACATAAGAAGTATGCACAGAGGAATTCTCAGCACTCCTGCCAGAGGTTGGCCAAAGCCCATGCCAAAAGATCTCTGAAAGGCAGATCCAACTTAATTGGGCAAATCATTAAGGCAGGGTGGAGAACCACAGGCTCTCCCCAGGCCGTGCACCTCCCCAATTGCACCTCTTATTGGCCGTCCATCACAGGTGCTTTGTAAGGCTGGGTGGAATGTGTCCAGGATGGAAGATAGAGAAGCTGTCCACTTTTGTCTCTGGTCCCATCCACCAGTGGCCACCAGAAGGTTGCCCAGAATGGAATTTGGCCTTCTGGCTGAAGGAGGTTCCCTATCTCTGCATTAAGGAACATAGGAAGCTGCCACATACCAAATCAGGCTATTGATCCATATCACTCAGTATTGATGATCCTGACCAGCATTGGCTATCCAGGTTGTAAGAGAAAGAGTATTTCGCAGCTCTACCTGGTTCAAATTCAGGGATTGAACCTGCAGCCTTTGGCATAGCTTATCATTAAGCTATGGCCCTGACTCTACTGTATCCTAAGTGGCTAGATAGGAGAAGCAAATAAACTTTTCTTTCTTTCTTTCTTTCTTTCTTTCTTTCTTTCTTTCTTTCTTTCTTTCTTTCTTTCTTTCTTTCTTTCCCAACCTTTCCCTCAAAGGAGCTCAGTGCAGTAAACAACAAGTGACAAAACCAGTGCCTTTCTTTCTAGGGGGACGCAGGGGGACGCATACCCTAAACATTTTGCGAATCTAAGTTTGGCCTCATTGAGGGGCAGTATTTCAATATGAGTAGGAAAATGAGAGTACCCCTAAACAGCTTCCAGAGGAGCCTCAAGTGCAGTCCTGTAAACAGGCATTGCGGTAACCCAACCTGGAGATTACTAGCTATCCCGGTCCAGGAACAGCCATAGCGTTTGAGGTCAAGGGACAGAGATGCAACCAGGAGCGCCCCCAGCCTCCCAGTTAAAATTTAATATTTTCCTCCTTATGCATTTAATAAATTTTATTACTTGTGCTTGGGTGCTGCTGAGCCAAGTGCTTTAGTGGCAACCAACACAGTCCTGTGTTTGTTAACTTGCTGGTGTGAATTGTATTTGGTGGGACTTACTTCCAAGTAAGTTCACATAGGGTTGCAGACGAAGAATGCTAAGCAGTGGGCAGAGCAATCCCACTGGGTCAGGGGAGTTTGAGTAGTCATGGGTGGTTTGAGTAGTCAAATACCTGCTGGTCTTTCGCCAGCACTAGGGAAAGGGTGGCAGGGAGGGAACATTGATCTTCCTTTTGGAAGATTCCACCTCACAAGCAAAGAATTTCCCCTTGAAATAAATCACAGCAGCTCTGGCATGTGTCAGAGGAATGGGAGAGACTGGGATACTGTGCATCCACAGCCTCTCCTAGCTGTCCTCCCCAGCGTTGGAATTCTGATAGCAGACAAACACCACTACTGTCGGCCTTTCCACAGCTGGAGGCTCATAAGAACACAAGAAGAGCCCGCTGGATCAGGCCAATGGCTCATTTAATCTAGCATCCTGTTCTCATAGTGGCCAACTAAATCCTCGTGGGAAACCTGCAAGCAGGATTTGAGCACAAGAGCCCTCTCCCCTCCTGTGGTTTCCAGAAACTGGTATTCAGAAGCATTGCTGCCTCCCACTGTGGAGCCATATCCCATTAATAAAAGGGATAGCCCTCTTATTTAAAGCCAACCAGGTTGGTGGCCACCCATGCCTCCTGTGGGAGCTCCATAGTTTAACTATGCAGTGTGTAGCGAAGTACTTTCTTTAATCTGTCCTGAATCTTTCAGTATCTTCATTGGATGCGTCAGACAACAGAGGAACCAAACCCCACGGCAGGTTGCCAGGAATGGACAAGACAAGGGAAAGTCCTTACCATCTGCTTTTATTCAATATTCACAGAGAGAGGCTTGGGAATGTGGCCTCTTGGAATAATGGCATTGCTCCAAGTGAATCTCCACCCCCTCCCTTCATGCGCCATCACTACAGGTGCTGAGATGTTCCCACTGCCTCTGAGCTCTCTGCTCTCCTACTTTCAATACCTGCCAGGTTCTGAGAGGGGGGGTCAGAAATGCTTTCTAAAGACACTGTGTCCATCAGCTGTCCCCCTCTCTGGTCCCCTCTCCCATTTTTTACCAGTTTTCCCCCTCATCTGCCTCTGAGCTGTGATCTCCCTCAAACCCCTGTTGTAATTCTGAACTGTCTCCTCCTCCTCTGGAAAGGTCAGGCTGGGGAGGCAGTCTCCACCATTCCTCCTCTGCCCAGTCCCTGACACCATGTTTCCTCCTGTGGGTGGACATTTTCCTCCACCGTGGGCAGAGGGAGTATCTGAAAAATCTGATGGCTCCTTTGACACCCTCTCAGGGATTATATAATTCATAAATAAATAAATATTTTCACTTGCGCAAGTGTGGGGCAGGCCTCAAATTCCCAGCGACTTATCTTATCTCCTCTAACACATTCTTTAAAAAAAAAGAAAAGAAAAAAAAGAATAGCAATGAAAAGGCATTTAGCTCTACCCAAATACGGATTGGTTCAATCAATGAGGATAAGCTACCATTAATTAGTTTGATCTATGTTAATAACTTTATTTTGAAGGGATTGTGAGGAGAAATCACAGGGCCGGCAGGAGCAAGAGAGAACGGAAGGCAATTCCCCTCCTGTTCTCAATCATATATCCTGCAGGAGACCACGGGATCAGCAGTTCAATACAAGAGAGCCACCTGGAATCAAATCACCATTATTTTCACAAGAAAAATTATTTCCCTGTTTGCATAAAATGAGTAAACAGGAAAACAATCTCGAAGCAGCCATCTATAAACATGAAATGTCTCTATAAATATGAATGTATAAAAAATGTTGCTCAGATAATTTCACCCCTATTCTATGCATCAGGCATGGGGGATGTGTGGCCCACCAGGTGTTGAAATATAGCTCCCTTCATGCCTGACCACTGACTATTCTGGCAGTGGCTCATGGGATTTGTAGTCCTACAAAATCAGGAGGGGGGGGGCAGGTTCCCCACTACCCCCTATACGCTATTTAAAAATGACTGCCTGCCTAGCTATCACATCTTCAAGGTGTGTGACTGGCCATGACTTCAGGTAAAAGCAGAAAGGGGAGCTCTATCTTCATTCATAGGCAGTAGTCACTTACCTCTTGGTGCTCTGTACTGTATGCTCTATTACCCAAGGACATTTTGATTTGCCTTCTGCAGTGGGGAAGAGACTTGTATGTGTAGCTGTTTAATGTGGAATTTGCTGCCAAGGAGTGTGGTGGAGTCTCCTTCTTTGGAGGTCTTTAAGCAGGGGCTTGACGGCCATCTGTCAGGAATGCTTTGATGGTGTTTCCTGCTTGGCAGGGAGTTGGACTGGGTGGCCCTTTTGGTCTCTTCCAACTCTATGATTCTATGTGCGGTACAGGTGCATGTGACCTATACACCTAGATCCCATCAACACCAGACTTTCAAAGCACTCTTAAACCACTTTGACTGGTGGAGGTTTGTGGGGGCAGCGCCCAATTTGATCCTAATGGACACCCCCTCCACTGGCAGGGTGTAGCAGAATCAGCAATGAAGAGGCACATGGAACCATTGGGTAACTTGACCATCTTATGCTACTTCTTTGAGCCCACTGCATTTCTGTCGGATGCATGATATGGAAGAGGATGAAGGGAAAAGAGAGGTGATTTCTCTCTCAATGGACTCCAACTCTCTTCTCGCTCCTGACAACAATACTAGAATTGTACGGATTAGTCAAACAAGGAGTCTGTGCTGAGCAAAATATTTTTTTGGGGGGGGGGGAGGATCATGGCCTGCTTCTAGGTATCTGAAGTTTCTGAAATGGGCTGGTTTTATTTCACATGAACATTTCCCCCCCACAGTGACTTGACTTTTTTGCAAAACATTTTGCTTCCTGAGGCAAGAACAAGATGGAACCCAACCATTCCACGTGTAGAATCCAACTGAACTGGCCAATGAATCTTCCCTCAACACTGGAGATGGGGCAGCTTTCTTCACCACACCTCGGGGTAGCAAGTTAACTTAGGGGGCAAGCTAGCTTAGGTAACTCTGCAGCAATGGCGTGGAGCTGCCCCCTTGCCCCTCAGTATCTTCTGCCTGTCGCTCTGCCTCATGGAGGTCTGGCCCTGCCTTTTCAAGTAACCTTTTGGTCCCTGTCTTCAGATTATTATAAGGTTTATTACATAATGATTTTGACTAGCACAAATTTGGCAGAACTACACCAGGCCTGATTTTTGAAATTTGCTGGACCGGCCTTGCAAGCTTAACACAAGATGAATTGACTAATTTTGCTTGTAAGTTTGTTGACAAATTATGAGTTTTCCTCCAGGTGGAAAAACCTGAGGGGGTTGACGGAAGGACATCTTGTTGATCAATCAGCACTTCTTAAGAAATAAATCATACATAAACTGGAGAAGTAAAAATAAAATGCAAGGATTTCAAACAGTTTTCTTGAATTCCAATTCAAAAGGAGTCCTGCTTTGGCAATTACTGAATTGTATTAATCATTGTTTATACATATATAAAAAACCTTTTATTTTGACAGGACTCCTTCACAAAAACAAATGCTATGTTTTTGAGCTTATAGTCACGATATTATCAGTCACCACATCATTGTCATGTGATAATTTTTTTAAAGAGCAGCTTCTTGTGGTGTTTTGGAAGGTAAATTAAGCTTTTACAGGAAAACTGACTCTTTTTAGAAAGAAGGTGGATGTGTATTATATATGAAAAATTGCCATGATGTTTTCTGTCATATTAATACTATGTTTGTGGTGCTGATCAAGAATAGCGCTGTTCAAACAATTGCTTTCATTCTTGTCAAACTTCAAAACAGTTTTTACATTTTATAGGTTTTTTAAAAAAAGAAAAAAGAAAAGAAAATGGAGCACAGGCATGACATTTCTGAAAAGTAACATTCAATGCACCGGCACATAGCAATTATAGGTGCATTTATTGTTATACTATTTCAGCACCGTCACGTGGAAGGTCTCACCAGCCTTCCAGCAGGCAATACTAGCAGCCACACCAGGGTGAAAATATTAAGGGACCAGGGTCCTAGGCAACCTGGTACGGATTGAAATACTTGGCTCAGGACAGAAGTTGTTGATGTGTAAAAGATGCAAATGCACTTAACGTATCTCAGCTTCTTCTTTTTAAAATACCAACTATTGGTGGCAGAAGGATAGGCAGTCATGATGGGAACTGTGACTTTATCCCTGTGCCACAGTCCCATTGAAAACAACTCCTGCAAATCAACTGGGGATGAAGGAGACACCATTGGCTCCAATAGCAGCTTAGTTCCTAGGTGGAGAATGCAGTGACAGAATGAGAGATGTAGTGCTATGTGGAATTCTACTAGGCACAGTTGGAAATATCTCCAGTGAACATACATATAATTGTATTGGCAATCTCATGGCAAAAACCTCTTGATTTGCTATATATTCACCTCATATCTAGAAAATAAAGGGCATGATCCTGCCAATGTGAAGTACTCCTAAGCCCTATTGATTTCAGTGGAAGAGTTAAGCAGATTTATTCAAATCAATGGGACTTATAAGAGCTTAACTGAGTCTGGATCATGTCTTCTAAGACATTAGAATTCCATTTAATTAGGGGAAATAGCTCTTATATGAAAATATGAATTCCTACATCATCCTCGCCCTCCCCTCAGAGTTTTGCTAAAATGCTTTATATAGCTTTTCAAAAAAATTATTTTAAAGAATTATTTCATCTTTGTTTGTTTCTTGAATGCTCTCAGAAAGGTCATTGGGGGCACATTGGTGGTAAAGGAAGATATAAACAGTCATCTCAGAGCATTGCAAATCAATCATAATTAACACTCAAGAGTTACTTCCTGCATACAAAGCCTCTGGAGAAAAAGATTGCCGAAGAGAAAGGGAGGAGAGAAAAAAAAAGAATAATCAGCTGACAATGTGCAAATAGAGAAGAAAAATAAAAATAAAATGCAGGCGTGTCTTTTTGACATCCGAACTTGCTTTCAAAAGGCATTGTTAGTTTAAGGGAGAAATACAAAAGGTTTCCATGAGAGGTATTTGTCTTCTGCAAAAAAGAAAAAGTCTTTTCATTCAGAGTTTTCATCAACTAAACAGGCTTAAAATAGCACATGCAGAAATGTTTGGGCCTGCAGGGATGTAGCCGTTTGGACTGAATTTTCATCCATCGGTTGGATCCAGCCCCCCCTCACTCCTCTAGGGTTCCTTGCGAGCATATGCAGCAATAGGTGCTGGACTGGCCATCAACAGCTGCAAGCCATGGTGGATGTATGCTACTGTCAAGATCAGAGCCAGCATATGACTCTGAATACCAGCTGTAGGCAAACAACAGCTGGAGAAGGCTATTGCTTTCATGCCTTGTTGGTGTGCATCTAGCCAACTACTGCTGGAAGCAGAATACATTGTCCTGTGGTCAGACCCATCCAGACTCTCATTGGCTGTAAAATCATGCCACTAAGCACCTATTTTCTCACACAGTTCCCCATGCATAGGAAGATAAGAACAGGTAGACTCTGACCAGAAGATAATAGCTAAAGCTCACAACTAAGCAATCATGTATTGGCCTAGGCTGGAAAAATATAAAGTAGAACAGGTGTACAAGCACCACTCAGCAAGACATGCAACATCTATGCCACATTTGTAGAAGTACCTGTAAGTTACTATTTTCAGGGAGAAGAGCTTGTTGTTGTTTCACTGGGTCTTATGTCTCCCACTTCTGGGTAAGAAGAACGTTTTGATTTAGAATAAAAGTACTTTCAAAAATTGAGCTTTCTTTGAATCTTCCACCATGGAAACTTCCACCACTGATTTACATGTTAGCAATGCTTTTTATTGGGTACCGATTCTCCAGTTAATTCACGAAAATGAGTTCTTTCCCTTCTTAAACTTACATTTTGCAAAACGTACATGGGAACGTAGCAGCTGTTAAGTACCTTGCAGCAAAGATGCAGCACGATAATTAAGTAAAGTTTGGTGCCAGCAGCAGAATTAATGTTCCCCTTATAATAGATATCAGGATCTACGCTTGATCTTCTGTTGCCAAGTCTTCTCAGGAGTGTATGCAGCAATCACACTGCGGTCTGTTCTCAGAATCTGACCCTGGTTCATCTTGAATTCCACCAAAAACCACATTTACTATGTAAGAAAGCCAATACGTGATAGCCAATTTAAATGCAATTTAAACACTATTATGGGGGTGAAGCATAATTAATTTTAAAATCATATTTAAGTGGTTTTTAGTTTGTGATCTCCTGCCTCATTTAACGTAAAAAGAACATCACTAAATCATTTACTTTGCTCATAAGGGAGGCTTACTTTCTGTTCCAGTGTTTAGCATTTTTATTTCCCGACTATTTTTTTTTTAAAAAACAGAAGATTTTCCTCTCTTGCTGTGATTATATTGTAAACTGTTTAAAAAGCCTTTGCTCACAAAAGAATCTCTGCAGCTGCTCTGACTGACTTCCATTTAGTAGGTGTGTCAAATGTTTTCAGATTGAGACATGACAAATGAAACTACTCTTTCCTGAGGGTGGAGGAAAAAGAAGTGTCCCTAAACATTTTCAGTTAGAAGATAAGTATTCAAATTCTGAATTTTCCTGGTTATGCCAGGATTCCCTTTACAGTTACACATGCAAATGCACTATTTGTATCTATGTTCAAACACCTCCAACTAATTCATGATCTTATTTTCCACCTCCTTACATATACATCCTGTGTAAAATAAGACCAGAAGCAGCTTAGTCATGCTGGCCACATGACCCGGAAGCTGTATGCCAGCTCCCCCGGCCAGTAAAGCGAGATGAGCACCACAACCCCAGAGTCGTCCGTGACTGGACCTAACGGTCAGGGGTCTCTTTACCTTTCTACATATACATCCTATAATCAGATGTCTACCATAGTCTATCTCCTTCCCTGCCCACCACATTCAAAGGCTGAGCTCAGCACAGCAACTATGTTTTAATTTTAATTTAATTTTAATTTAATTTAATTTAATTTAATTAATCCCTTGTTCTGAACGAGGGATGCTCCAAGGGCAATTTCACACATTAGGCAAAGGCCAATCAAGATTTTCCACCAAGTGTACAAGCAACAACGGTTTCCAGATAGGGATGCGGGAGAAATAAGACTTTGGATTGCTGACCAATATGACATTCCTACCTTCAGCAGGCTCTGCTGCTCACCTGCTCTGCCTTGGAAGAGATTTGAGGTCTCTCCCAGTGGAAAGGTTTCAGCAGATCAAATAATAATAATAATAATAATAATAATAATAATAATAATAATAATTTATTATTTATACCCCGCCCATCTTGCTGGGTTTCCCCAGCCACTCTGGGCGGCTTCCAACAGAAAAATAAAACACAGTCTGGTAGTTGTTTTCCTCTTTGACATCTGTTGGGAGAGCGTTCCACAGGGCAGGTGCCACCACCGAGAAGGCCCGGGACATGGAAAAAGTACCCAATGGAAGAAAACAATACAGCCATTGGTAATGTCTGCTCCACCTCTTCTTCTCATGCTACATCTGCATGATATACCCTGTTTCTCCGAAAATAAGACGTAGCCATACCCCGAAAATAAGACATAGTGATAGGCACAGCAGCAATGCCAGCTGTGGCAGGAGGAGGAGGAGGAGGGGAAAAAATAAGACATCCCCTGAAAATAAGCCATAGTGTGGTTTTTTGAGGAAAAATAAATATAAGACGGTGCCTTATTTTCAGAGAAACATGGTAGTTGCAAACATAGATGCCACATTTACACTTTAGTAGTTCAGGTGTAGACTTACAAATCGTGAAGGGGCTCTTATCTGTGCAGAGACCTCTTATTTGTGAAGAAAGGACATTTTAATTAATATATATGCAGGGCGTTGATTATTATTATTATTTGCATAGGTTCTACTAAGGTTCTACTACCATTTCACCGATATATGTGGGACTTTGAACTTTTTAAAGGAGGGTCAAAACCAAATCTCAAGATACAAATTGGTCAGGCTATCTATAATCCTGAACATTAAAAAAAAATCAGCACAACGAACATGCGTTGGGAAACCCCAAAGCCCTCCATGTTGTCTATATAAAAAAACCAAGTTAGACAACATGGGGATGATGTCATCTGTCCTAATGCGATACAACAGACACGACAGCATCTGGCACTTAAGCTGTGGTGAGTCATCAAAACACTTAAGAACGTGCTTAACTTTAATTTACGATGAGCATTTTTACTTGAGTGGGTGTTACACAGGACTACGTGAATATTAACAGAGTAATCCAAGAGCTTTTGGTGGATAGGGGCTATGATGTCGACAGTGATTAACGCAAGTGGAGAAGGATAAGAGTTGCGAAGAAGGGAATTATATTTTATCACTTGATGAGAAGGAAAATTATTACAGTGATAAAATAATTATACATCTATAGTTGCATAGAGAAGAACAGGGAAGCAGTGGAAAAAAATAATAATGTATGTAATTAACTTTTCAGTTGTAGAAACTTATTACTGAAGACAGTGCATATTGGAGTTAAATGCTGGCATAGAACCAAATGGGAATTGCAGTGCAGGGTATTTCCTGAGCGTCCACCCAGCTGTGCAGGCTTCAGTCAGAGGCTGTTGTGTGAAAGCTGACACCAGGCACACTTCTCTGCAGACCTCGGCTTTTCATACGCTGCTGGGAGAGGAGCTGTTGGAGCATTTGCAGCCCCAGAAGATGGCACTTGCCTAGGGAAATGAGTTTGCAAATCTTCTACCAGCCTGGAAGTGATTTGGAATATAGGCCCTAGAATTTCCATAAGTAATGTTTCCAAGTGGTGAGAGATTCCAGGTGTGCCTGTACTTACCCATGGGTTTGGTTTCCTTGGGGTCTTTAGGATATATGGTTTTATCTATACTTGAGCATTGGATGGGAAGTCTCAAAGCATGAATAATAATAATAATAATAATAATAATAATAATAATAATATATTATTTATACCCCGCCCATCTGGCTGGGCTTCCCCAGCTACTCTGGGCGGCTTCCAACAAACAATAAAATACATCAAATATCACGGATTAAAAACTTCCCTAAACAGGGCTGCCTTTAGGTGTTTTATAAATGTCAGGTAGTTGTTTATCTCTCTGACCTCTGATGGGAGGGTGTTCCACAGGGCGGGTGCCACTACTGAGAAGGCCCTCTGCCTGGTTCCCTGTAGCTTTGCTTCTCGCAGTGAGGGAACCGCCAGAAGGTCCTCGGCGCTGGATCTCAGTGTCTGGGAAGAACGATAGGGGTGGAGACGCTCCTTCAGGTATACAGAACCGAGGCCGTTTAGGGCTTTAAAGGTCAGCCCCAACACTTTGAATTGTGCTCGGAAACGTACTGGGAGTCAATGTAGGTGTTTCAAAACCAGTGTTATGTGGTCTCGGCGGCCGCTCCCAGTCACCAGTCTAGCTGCCACATTCTGGATTAGTTGCAGTTTCCGGGTCACCTTCAAAGGTAGCCCCACATAGAGCACGTTGAAGTAGTCCAAGCGAGAGATAACCAGAGCATGCACCACTCTGGCGAGGCAGTCTACAAGCAGGTAGGGTCTCAGCCTGCATACCAGATGGAGCTGATAAACAGCTGCCCTGGATACAGAATTGACCTGTGCCTCCATGGACAGCTGTGACTCCACAATGACTCCCAGGCTGTGCACCTGGTCCTTCAGGGGCACAGTTACCCCATTCAGGACCAGGGAGTCCTCCACACCTGCCCACCTCCTGTCTCCCACAAACAGTACTTCTGTCTTGTCAGGATTCAATTTCAATCACTCCAACAGATCATGCCTCCCCATTAGATTCCTTGGGTAGCTACCATAGCCATACCTTTAGATTCGGGCCAAATAGAAAGGCATGCCTCTCTGTGTCTCCTCCTGCCCCCTGCCCCCACCAGCATCAGACAAGATGGTCCAGAAGCCTTTGGGCTTAAAAAGGTTCCTACCCCTGTCCCAGAGGCTACCAAATATAGCTTTAAGAAGAGTGGTTGGATGTCTTAGTCAACTGAGTCAAGCTGGAACTGGCTGTATCTTGCCAGAAAGATGATTAAGTAAAAACAACACCCCAGACTCCTTCATGAGCACCATGCTAAACACTAGTATAACAGTGGGAAGGTTACTGATCTTGGGGAGATTCCAGACCTCATTGCCAAAGTGTGAACGTTAGTGAAGCTTTATTTCTCTTAAAATTTCAAAGATGTTTTCTAGGATCAGGGGAAATAGATAATAATTTTTAGTTAAAATTTATCTCGCTTTTGTATTCTGGGTTATTTGGCATGTCATTCCAGCAGATCCCATAGAACTGGCTGCCTTATTTACAATGTTGAAGAATTGCCCTGTTTTTCCTTTGTCATATTTTTTTGTAGGGATGAACCACAATTAGCTCTCTCTCCCTCTCCCTCTGTCTCTGCTCACAGAAAATTACAACAGTGGTAATGTCCTCAAATCTAACTGCACTAAAACCTATGCAAAACCACTTTTTAAATCTACTGTATATTTTTTTCACCTTGCATATGAGTATAACATTTTAAAAAAACACAACCTCCTCCAATTTTATCCAATGACTCTTCAGCCTCTTTTCTGTCCATTTTCTGAACCGAGCAGGCTGGAATTGTGTGCAAAAATAAGCTACAGTGAGGAATGGTCTCAGCGAGGAATAGTTTCAGATAACTTCCTTTCTTCCCCCGAAAAGGGGCCCTTGCTGAAAATCCTCTCAGATGCTATAATAAAAGCTTTTCCACCATTCTTCTCCAGAAGAATATATATTTTACTCTTCTCAAGATGAAAAGCCCAAAGAGCTGAAGAACTAAGAAACGTTGACCAGGAGGCCAGCGACAGCAGTCACCTAAGATCTTTTCAAATATGCTTTCAAGCAGAAATATTTAATCTCCTCCATTCCCCCCCCCCCACCAGTGTGAACGATTTCCCCTCCCCTCCTTCAGGTATCAAAACAAAGTTATTGAAATGCATATAAATTTGATCTGTGGCCTCTCAGGGTCAAATATACACTGGGCACCCTTTGGAGAGTTCAGGTGGTCGTTTTCCACACACTAGGTCATCAATCACAGCAATAAGCACCAGGACAAACGGGGGAAGACAGTGGTACAGATTGTTTAAGGCCTGGGCAGCTGGTCCTCTTCAGGAGTCGTCTTTATAAGATTTCGGCTTTTGGCCTTCCACGTTAAAATAAGGAATTAAATCCAGTTGTTAGACGCCATAGCATACCCCTGTGTCTATTCGCTTTAGGAGACAATACAGATAGGCTAGAGACCCTTGTCCCCTGCTCTGACACTTAAGGTCACATCTTCTCAATTATAAGGGGCCCTGGAAGATACCTAACATTTGTGGTTTTTCATTTCAGACCATTTTTCCTCCTGATCTTGATCTGTCAATAATTGATTTTTTTTTTTTTTGTGGTAGAAAAGGACAAAGAGGATACGGAACTCAGGAAGAGAATAGCTAAGATCAACATTACAAAGGGTGGTTTCTAGACACAGAAAGGGATTACGGTGGGGAGGGGGTGGCAGCACAAATGAGATCCCCCATTACTAAATGGTGGTGTGTCTGTGTAGGCATATCTATATAATATATCCCAAGCAAGCCCATGCATCATAGATTTAGGTGTTTTGCCCATATTGCAGTTTGAATTTGCACATTATGTTGCTTGTGTTTGTTTTTTCAAGCAATGCAGAGTGACTGTGGTTAAGCCCCTCAGCGGAATAAGACTATTTGGTTGGTAGGGGGGAAAAAGAATTAAATCATTTGGGAACTCACCAAGAGGCATGAGAAAACTGACAACCTTATCCGCTCCCAGCAAGTTACAATTAGAAATTAGTGCTAAATCAAACTGTTCACTACAGCTGTAAACTTTGGCAACAAACAAACTACACACACACACACCCCATCAAAAATCTATCATTGACTTCATAGTCTTCCTTTTCATTGAGGATGTGAACAGGATGGAAGCAGGGACAGAATTTTGCCGGCTCATGCGACTTGTTCTCCTAGAACTAGTGTTATCAAAAGGGGTTTTCTTTCTTTCTTTCTTTCTTTCTTTCTTTCTTTCTTTCTTTCTTTCTTTCTTTCTTTCTTTCTTTCTTTCTTTCTTTCTTCTCCTTTCTCCATAAAAAATGGAGAGCATTTGGCTGCTCTCAGGCCTTAGTTATAAGTAACTACAGCAACATATGTTTTCATGGCATGTTCGACCCACATTGTATCCTATGACAATATTTTCCCAGGACGGAACCATGCTGTTCACCTAGCTCATATATTTCCTGTATTTAGTCCAGGGATAGGAAATCTCTAGCCTTCCAAATGTCATTGGACTTCAACTTTCTTCAGTCCTAGCCAGCATGGCCAGTGGTAAAAAAAAATATGGCCATCAAGACTTCCGGTTCGCTGCGGAGGAATGGCGGCGTGCTCCGTTTTGGGTCTGTGAGAAGCTTACACAGTCCTGGCTGACAGGGCATCGGGGGTGATCGCCAAGGCTCGGTACACCATCAAAAAAACTCCCCACGGTGAAGTGGGGACCCTAGGGGTCTAGCAGAGCGTGGAGCTCGACCCCCGATCCCCCCGCGATCGCTTTAGTGGGAGGGAGGGAGGGAAAGGGCTGGAGTCCGCTCATGGCTAGAATGCACCCTGCAGCCGAAAGCCTCATGGCCGTCTCTACAAGCAGGAGATTTTCCAATTAGAGGGGAAGCCAAATGAAATAAGGTGAAAGAAGGAATTGGATTTTAAATTGATTAATTTGGCAAAAAACGGAAGTAAAAGAGGAAGTTGGCTTCCGTTTCTGTGGACAAGCTCTGCAAGGGCTCTTTTTGTGAATGGGAGCAGAGCAGTAGTGACAGACAGTGGAAACTTTTTAGCAATTTTAAACTTACAGTGACTACCTTTCTTTTGGATACATATTGGAGACATTTACTGTATCCTGATTGCCCTGCAAGGGAACAGGGAAGATTGAACATTGATACAATTGATACAATTTGTAAGGATACTTTTTGGCAAATATGGCAGAGTAGAAGATAAAAGCACTTTGTAAAAGAGCTTACAGCATAAAGAGAACCTGGACTAGCTGGAGTGGCCAAGAGTTGCCCATCCCTGATTTAGACTTTTTCAGATTGGCTGATAAAGCAGATAATAAGTAAGGCAAATCCCAGCCTGAGATGAACTGGTCCCTCTTTTGGGGTGTGTGTGTGTGTGTGTGTGTGTTTGGGGGGGGGGTTAAAAAACTAACTAGGTTATGTTGTGATGTGATGTGTACTTGCTAAAAATATAACATTTCAAGCTGAGCTTTAATTTGAAGACAAACACCTCATCTATGGGGCTATATAATTCATCTTGTTTTTAGAATACACTTGGCTGCTTTAAACATTACCATTTTATAAGGTACACCAACTTTGTCCTCAAAACTACTGAGGAATTGCCATTACGGGACCTAATAATGTCAGCTGCCTTTCAAGGGTCCAATAATCTTCTCATCTTCTCAATGCTATATAATGTCACATCATGAATCAGAAATGTCCGTCTCTGCATTCTGCATAGGACAAACATGCCAGTCCCTATGGGAAAGAATTGATTGACACAAATCTGACAGCAGAATTGAAACTCTTCAGAAACCAGGAGAACAGTTCAATCTACCAGGACACTCGGCTATTGACGTTAAGGCAGCCATACTGGAACAAAATAATTTCAAAGTAAGGCTCCAATGTAAGTGGCTGGATTACAATTCAATGAGAAGTTCAATTCTGTTCATTTGGGTCTGACTAGAAATAATGGTTTCCTGCCCCACTACATATTTTAACTAAGTATTACCAAGTATCTTTTCTAAAAAATCACCTCTCACTTCTGTTGTAATATGTGCACGTCCTGCATGCATTTTAACTCAAATTGAGTTGTCACGGTACTTTTTACATTTTATTTCCCTGTAATCTCACTACTTACCTTCCCACACCATCCATGTGTAGTGTATATACCTGCAAAGGAGAATTAGACATCATGCATCTGATGAAGTCTACTCTATCCCACAAAAGCTTGTACCATTTTCTGTTTGGGTAGTCTTTAAGGTGCTACCAGACTGAGCTCAGACTAATAATAATAATAATAATAATTTATTATTTATACCCCGCCCATCTGGCTGGGTTTCCCACTCTGGGCGGCTTCCAACCGAATATTAAAACAGTACAGCATTAAACATTAAAAACTTCCCTAAACAGTTGTCTTCTAAAAGTAAAATAGTTACTTATTGCCTTAACATCTGCTGGGAGGGCGTTCCACAGGGCGGGTGCCACTACCGAGAAGGCCCTCTGTCTGGTTCCCTGTAACCTCACTTCTCGCAATGAGGGAACCACCAGAAGGCCCTCGGTGCTGGATCTCAGTGTCTGGGCTGAACGATGGGGGTGGAGATGCTCCTTCAGGTATACAGGACCGAGGCCGTTTAGGGCTTTAAAGGTCAGTACCAACACTTGTGCTCGGAAACGTACTGACCTCTTCCTCTGTGCCCTCCATTTCCCTTCCTCCCATCCCCGAAACTGAAACCCTAATGCTCCCTGTCTGAACTGCTCTCAGTCATAGGCTTCAGCATTCGGTAAGTGCTTGAAGGTCACAGTCTCTCTGGGGGTTTGTTGGTGTGATTTTTTTTTAAAAAAAAACTTTAAACTTTAATTCATGTACCTGGGGAGAGGAATACTGCTGCCCTAGTATTTTTGTTCTTGACTCATTTTTAGGAATTCAGTCTCTTTATCAAGGGATTTTGTTCCATGCTTCTTGGAGAATTGCTTGAGGCTAGAAGGAAATTCCCTGTTAAAGAGATCAAATTTCTCAAAATGTGTCAGGAACAAAAATACTTGTGTGCCACAGGAGTGCCCTGAGTTATGTAGAAACAATCTTATTTTTAGGTGGCCCCGTTTCACTTATAAACTGATAAGCATTTGACCAACTAAGTTCCCTGTCGGAAGGAACAATTGGCTTACTCGAGTCATAACTTGGGCTCTGCAGGCACCGTACTGTGTGATCTAGGCACTGCTTCTGGTGCAAATGAATCTGGGTTGAGCAAGGCTAGTGAGTGGATAGTTCTCACTTGGAGCAGGTGGATTGGAATGGTTTATGTTTTATGGTCCTATATTCATTGATGAGGACAAAGTGCTTGAGAAGGTGGTGGTGGGACAATTTCAGGGATGCTTGGACAAAACTGATTTTTTTAGTTCCAATTTCATACTGGCTTCGGGCCTGGTTTTGGTTCTGAAAACTGCCCTGGTCATCCAGGTCAATGGCCTGCACTGAAACAGGAAAAGGGGTAGTGTGACATTGTGGGTTCTCTTTCAGTGACATTTGGTACTGTTGACCATGGTGTCCTTCTGGACAGCTGTAAGCATAAGGCACTGCATTTCAGAATAAAGACTTTGGTGACTGTTGTTTGGCCCCATAGGAATTATCCTGTGGGGTTCCACAGTGTTTCACCTTGCCACTCATTCTGTTTGAAACCTCTGTGAAACTATTGGGAGTTGTCATCAGGGGATTTGGGTTGCCATCAGTATACTGTATAAATCTGTATCATTGGTAACAGGAGAGGCAATGTAGGATCTGAATCAATGTATATCAATAGTAATGGACCAAATATGGCCCAACAAATCAAAGCTAAACCCAGACAAGATGGAAGTGTTTGTGAGTGGTTCCTATGTCTGGGAGTTTGGCAGAAGTGCCTGTTCTGGATGGGGTCTCCCACTAGCCAAGGATTTGAAGGGGCTCCAAACAAACCATCATTGGAAGCCCAAGTGGTTAGTGATAATGTTCTGGGTCCAATTGAAGGTGCTTGGGCTCATCTTTAAAGCCTGAATGACCTGAGCCCCAAATATCTGAGAGAACATGGTTGCTCTCTGGGTAGAGTGAAGTACATAGCCTGGTTGCCTGGGGAAGGGCATTTTTGGTGGTGGCTCTGTGTCTAGGAAATTCCCACCCCATTAAGGTGCATCTGGCTTCCTCATTATGCTCTTTTAGAACACAAGTCAAGCTGCATCTTATTCAGCAGGAAATGGGAATAAGGGTGGGGAAAATAATTTTTCATTGATTTTTTTTATGCCCAGGTTTGTATGAAGTTTATGAACAATTTAATGCTGCTTTGTTTTTCTAGGGTTGTGGAATTGTTTTTTATTACATTTGATTTTTATTCTGCTCTGTGGTTTTATATATATTATTATTGATGTAAACCACTCTGGGGCTTACTGGTAAAGGGTTTAGGTTAGGTAAACCTCTTTAGTAAATAAAAAGGATAAGTTGAAAAGTAAAATCACTTTATTAAGGCTAAGTTATAACTGTTTTTACCACATTCCCAGAAGATGGAACCTTTTCTGTAGACACAAGTTAACTTCCTTAGTGTTCATCACCATGGAGGACAATATTCATCCCTGAGCAAAGAGTCCCTACAGGCCCTTTTCAATTTAATTCTTTCCTCCTAAATTAAGACTTGTGATGGAGGTATATAGGCCTTTGCTTGGGGCTGAATATCACCCAGCGAGAGAACATATCATTATGAAAGGAAGTGAGGCAAAGAGAGGCCCCCAAACAGCTCTTAAGTGCTTCTCCCCACCCCTAAATTGAAAGCGTCTGGAAAAGCAAAGAACAATAAAAGGAAATAATCCCCATTTCAATAATCGCTGTTGCTCTAATTGCTTCTGTGTACCCCAAACACAGAGAAAGGAAGGAGTCGGGACAAACCTGAAGCATATAAAAGGTAAAAAGGAAAGCACACAGCTATAGATAGTTTGGGTTGTATGGTTCAGTAGACAGGGTGTTAAATCAGGACCAGACACTGTTTCACTTCCAGCTTAAAAGTGATTCCTGGGTTCACACACACCATCTTTATATTATTATCTGTAGAAAGAGAACTTCTATCTTGCCATCAGTTTCCAGCCCATAAAATGGGAACAATTATGACACTTCTCTGAGGATTGCTGCATAAAGAAGTAGGACTGGGGTTTCACATTGCAAAGTTCTTGATATTAAAATACTGAAAGGGCATGTGGCATTTCCAAAGAGCCTGGTGATTATAACAACCTGCATGGCAGGCAGGAAATACAGCTGCTGCAGCAGCAGCAGCAGTAACAGCAGCTGCAGCAGCAGCAGTAACAGCAGCAGCAGCAGCAGCAGCAGCAACAACAACAACGGAAGTGTATTATGCCCATAAAGGCTGAGTGAGTGAATGAATGAATAGAAATATCTCATTCGAAGGCCTTTCTAAAAAGAACTAAGCACAATTCAAAGTGTTGGTGCTGACCTTTAAAGCGCTAAATGGCTTTGGTCCAGTATACCTGAAGGAGCACTTCCAACCCCATTGTTCTGCCTGGACATTGAGATCCAGTGCCAAGGCCCTTCTGGCGGTTCCCTCACTGCAAGAAGCAAAATTGCAGGGAACCAGGCAGAGGGCCTTCTCAGTAGTGGCGCCCACCCTGTAGAACGCTCTCCCATCAGATGTCAAAGAGATAAATAACTATCTGACATTTAGAAGACATCTGAAGGCAGACCTGTTTAGGGAAGTTTTTAATGACTGATGTTTTAATGCATTTTTAATCTTTGTTGGAAGCTGCCCAGAGTGGTTGGGGAAACACAGCCAGATGGGCGAGGTACAAATAATAAATTGTTGTTGTTGTTGTTACTGAAGTTACAACACCTGAGGCTATGATCCATGCTTAAAATTAGGGCAGCAGAGACATATGGATTTCTGAGCCCCACCTATATGAGACAAGTGTTACAATTCCTGAATTCTTTTCTAAGCAAAAATCCAAGCCGATGAACATTCCCTTCCATTATCCACCTATTAGGGTTGCCATATTTCAAAAAGTGAAAATCTGGACGCATAACTGCCAATTCCCGCCTGGACACTGCTTCCAACCACAGTACTCTGGCATGTCTGGGAAATTCTGGACGTATGACAAACCTACCACCCATCAATCCAAGCCAGCACTCAAATTACACTTCCTAGATCCACTGTACTTAGGAGCTCAGGAAGGTGCCTTATACTGGGCAGCTCCTTGGCCCATCTAACCATCAGTATTGTGAACACTGAATGGAAGTGAGGATCTTCATGCACTGGAGCAGTAGAAGGGTTTTATCCCAGCTGCTGCTTCTGGAGCAGCAACAGTATTGTTATTGGGTGGGAATTTGGGTGTGCAGAAGGGAGATTTGAGGGGAAGGGGTATGGACCCATTGCATATGGGAAATGAGATGGGATGAGTGCCTGACTCAGGTCATCTTGGATTACAATGAGTTATTTCGCCATACTGGGGGAAACTGAATCAAAGCTGTTATGATTCAAACCTGAGGGAGCCTTTCCACTATCACATTGAGTCACCCTGAATAAGGAGATGGATTGAGAGACAAACATGTTACAGTGGAACCTCGGTTTATGAACACCTCGGTTTATGAATTTTCGGTTTACAAATGCCGCAGACCCATCTGCAACGGATTAATTCACTTTCCATTACTTTCAATGGGAAAGTTCGCTTCAGTTTATGAACGCTTTAGTTTATGAACATACTTCCGGAACCAATTACATCCATGCTTCGGGTTAAGTACACTTCAGGTTGAGTACTCCGCGGACCATCTGGAACAGATTAATCCACTTTCCATTACTTTCAATGGGAAAGTTCGCTTCAGTTTATGAACGCTTCAGTTTATGAACAGACTTCCGGAACCAATTGTGTTCATAAACCGAGGCACCACTGTACATTTATTTATCAGTGCCTTTCAGGTCATCTTCCTTCACAAGGCACTTTATGCATTCACATAACAACTGACAATATTTTCACATCTCTTTTTTTAATGAATTCATATGAATGCTCAAGGATTAGAATGAAATGCTTCTAGGAATTCCTGCTCCCCCATAGGCCCTTTGTTTTTCTAGCTTGCAGCATGGAACTGGAAAAATGACACCTACTACCCCTAAATTTCAAGTTGCAATTTAGCTTCTGATTTTCAGTAGACATGCATCAGATTCAGCATTGAATCTGAATCTGGTGGTGTGCTATCATCTGATTAGAGCAGCTTTCCCCAATCTGGTGCCTTCCAGATGTTTTGGCTTACAACTCCCATCAATTGTGGCCTGGGTGTTGCAGTCGCAAAAATCTACAGAGCAGCAGGTTGGAGAAGGTTGGACAAGACCAACTATCAGTTAAGAGTCCCCCCTCACAATCTAACAAAGCATAGAGGTAAATGATAGGGGTGCTTTGCTGGGCAATTTCACCATTCTTAAACTTTCTATACATTGGGTTTTGTTTTTGTTTTTTTAACACTAGAAAAAGTTTGTTTCGGAGAAAATAGCTGTCGTAGCTGAAGATCACTCAATATGATGACATGGAGAGCCTTTGTGCAGGAGGGAAAGACTTTGAGTGCCAGAAGTGGATCTTCAACAATTTCAAGGTTGCTGGGTAGCTTGCAGAGTCCAAATCCAACACCTGTGCGGCAGTTTTGCCTATGCTGCCCCTGTTCCCTATGCAGAGCTTGCCAAGTTCCCAGCTGCTTTGTTTCAGGTGGGTTATGAGAAGTAGTTGAAAAAGGAGATGGTCCATAACACAATTTACCAGGTGCTGTAGACTCAAGACATTTTCCAAGTGTTCGTTTTGTTACAATAAACTTCAGTGAGGCATAAACAGAGGAGACGTGAATGTTGCCTTCCCAGATATCTGGAACATGAATGTTTTTAACCCAACTGAACTTGTATCTTGTTTTTCCTCCATTGAGTGCAAGGTAGTGTGCATCTAGAGATTGATTAGACAATGACCTACTTACCTACAGCAAGGTTTCTGTGTCCTATGCCTCTAGATTATGTCCTGGTTCCTGAGTGAGGTTCATTTTTCACCAAATGCAATTTTGTTCCAGTGTTTACTGGAGTCTTGTACCTAAAGCAGAGATGATAGAAATTGTGGAGTCCAACAACATCGGTCTAAAGGATGGTGGGAGCAAGCAGGACACATATTTTTCAGGACAACTACATTGCACATTTAAAAATGGGTTATAAACAGGTGTTAGCAGTCATGTTAGGATTTATAAAGGTAAAGGTAAAGGGACCCCTGACCATTAGGTCCAGTCGTGACCGACTCTGGGGTTGCGCGCTCATCTCGCATTATTGGCCGAGGGAGCCGGCGTATAGCTTCCAGGTCATGTGGCCAGCATGACAAAGCCGCTTCTGGCAAACCAGAGCAGCACATGGAAACGCCGTTTACCTTCCCGCTGTAGCAGTTCCTATTTATCTACTTGCATTTTGACGTGCTTTCGAACTGCTAGGTTGGCAGGATCTGGGACCAAGCAACGGGAGCTCACCCCGTCACAGGGATTCGAACCGCCGACCTTCTGATCAGCAAGCCCTAGGCTCAGTGGTTTAACCACAGCGCCACCTGGGTCCCATGTTAGGATTTATAATTTGTTACTATTGCAATTTATTACAATACATTACTATTACAATTTATTTGTTTCTATTGTTGTTGTTTAGTCATTTAGTCGTGTCCGACTCTTCGTGACCCCATGGACCATAGCACGCCAGGCACTCCTGTCTTGCACTGCCTCCCGCAGTTTGGTCAAACCCATGTTCGTAGCTTCGAGAACACTGTCCAACCATCTCGTCCTCTGTCGTCCCCTTCTCCTAGTGCCCTCAATCTTTCCCAACATCAGGGTCTTTTCTATTACAATTTATTAAATATCTATACCACCCTTCATCTGAAGATCACAATATAAAAACACAAAAAATAATTACAACAACAAACAACAATAACAACAACAACAACAACATCAACAACAACGCAATACCCCTCCCCCAGTTTAAAAGGCCATAGACTGTTTGATGGCTAAAGACCTGGAAGGAGTGGGATGTTTTTGCCTGGCACCTAAAGATAAGTAATGAGGCTGTCAGCAAGCCTCCCTGAGGAGAGCATTTCATAAGGAGGGAGCCACCACAGAAAAGGCCCATTATTATATTGCTGCCCTCTGGACCTCTCATGGAGGAGGCACATGCAGAAGGGCCTCAGATGATGATCGCTGTGTCTGGATCAGTTCATATCAAGAGAAGCAGTCCTTGAGGTATTTTGGTACTGAGCCATTTAAGGTTTTATAGGCCAAAACCAGCACTTTGAATTGGACCCAGATAGTAAAGTCGGGCCAGATTTGGCATTATATGCTCAAACTGTCTTGTCCTAGTGAGCAACCTGGCTGCTGAATTCTACACCAGCAGAAGTTTCTGAACCATCTTCAGGGGCAGCCCCATGTATAACATTGCAGTAATCTAACCTAGAGGTCACCAGAGCATAGGCCACAGAAGTTAGGCTGCATCTGTCCAGATAGGAGCACAGCTGGGCCACTAGCCAAAGCTGATGGAAGGCACTTCATGCCACAGAGGCCACCTGAGCCTCAAGCGGCAGCAATTTCTTAAAAGTGCTGAGGATTCTTTGACAAAGATCCTTTCATTGCTTCGTATAATGGGATGTCACCTTCCGTCTTTGAGAGCCATTGCAGTTCATCAGCTTTGACAGTCAGATTAAATTTGTATTGCATATATACTATTGATCTGTTATAGAGGACAGGCATGGGTTATCTGTGGCCCTCCAGGTGTTGTTGAACTACAGCTCCCATCATCCCTGGTTATTGGCTATGCTGACTGGGGATTGGTGGAAGTTGTAGTCTGCCAACATCTGGAAAGCTACAGGTATCCCCATCCATGATGTAGGATTTTTAATTTTAGGGGTGGAATTTTGGGCTACATCCTCAAATGCTGCAAATTCTTCTGTTATGTACTGCTGCTGTTGCTCTGGATTTGCACGGCTGCCTTACACCAATATAGATTTGAAACACTTATCCTTTATAAACCTTGTTGCTTTTTGAAACCACCATTTAATGTGAACAGTTGATACAATTAACCATAATCTCCGCAGGCTGTTCTTCATTTTGGACCCCTGCAGAAGACCTTTAAATAACAATTGGCTGAAATGCATAAGGGTGTTTTGAAAATAGAATCCTCATTTTATCAGCAGCTTGAGATATCATCCCCTTTGTTTTGAAGTTCATTTTGGATGCTCAGTGGGGTTTTTTTTTGTTTTTGTTTTTTTTGCATTTCCTCTCTTCCAAAACAACTAAGAGTATAGGTCTGAAGATAGTTACAGTGTTACTGGATGGCTTCTATATCTGTTGCAATTTGAATTCCTCAGCTTTTTGAAATGTATCTGGACCTTTCTCCATTCATAATTTCTGCTGTCTCAGTGGACTGTCTTCTAGTGCACAAATCACATCTTCTGGTACATTTCCTTTGGCCTTTATTCCTTCCCACCTGAAAAAAAACCAAACCAACAACAAAATATACTTGGGATTTGGGATTTCCCATTCACCCCCACTATAAACAAAGCCTGTGAGTTTCTCTGTGCCCCACCCTTGGTAAACTGTAGGGCTGTTTTGAACAGCAGCAGCAGCAACAGCCACCACCAGCTCTGGTTTTGTAGGAGATGAAAAGAGAGCGCTGCAGCTGTACGGCAGCAGCAGACTTGTGAAATGGGTTTCACACGCTGCTCAGCTATCAGTGGGGTGGCCATGTATGATTCAGTCTGTGTTAAGTCAAGAAAAGGAAAAGCCACGCCAGCCATCACCTCTTACAAACCCTAAGTACCCCCTTTTGACTGCCACTGCTTTGCTGAAAATAACACATTTAGTCATTTGTCATAATTATAAGAAGCCCAATGACATGGAATGCAGGCCTGCCTTTTAATGCTGCCAAGACTGTTATAATACAGCCAGCAGGGGACTGCTGCTGTGAGCAAATCACAACTGTGGTGCCAGTTAAATTCCAGCCGAAAGGTCATACGTGACCTTTGTGAGCAGTTCATCGCAAATGATTGATCTGCCAGCAACAAAACTAATAATTACGCAGCTCTTCATTTCCATTCATCTTGGTAACATGAAATTTATCCCAGTGTGAGGGATCCAGGCCACATAGGAGTAAACTGGCGAACCAGAAACCCGCTTAAACCCCACAGATTCAGCCCTAGTCTTTTCTTTGCATGTTTTATTTTGTTCACGGTGGGTATTTCCTCTGCATCTACCGAAATACTAAATTCACTTTACATGTTTTGTCTTCCACCTCCTTCAAAAAAATAAATCACCAAAGGCTGTAAGCTTTTTTAAAAACCTGCAATGAGCGTATTTACTAGGGAGCAAGTCCCACGGAACGCAGCAGAGCTTACTTCTGAGGAAATGTGCACAAAACTGCTTTGTGAGTTTGTGCTCTCCCTCTCTCAGGAATGGGTTCCTGGATATTTGTGTCAAGTCAATGTATACATAGCATAGCTTTCACATTGAAGCAAAGGCTATGGCCTGTGCCTGCTTGCAGGGCGATATGTTTGAAGTGTGTCATTCCCGCAGGACCCCTGATATTTGGAATAAACCTCGGTAGGAAAATATTTGTCCTGTATTTGCATTGGTTATGTAAGAGATTGAAACCATTTTCAGTGCAATGGGAAATTAAACAATCCGCCAGACAGATCAATGTGTGTTTTCAGGACACTGCTCCAATTCACTTGGGATAGCTACACACACCATGGAAAACTAGCTGAAGCAACAAGGGAAAAATTGTCTCCATGAAAATATCACTCCATTTGCTTAACAAAAAGGAAATAGAAGTGTTCTGTTCCTAAGGAAATACCACAGATAACAGAGGAGAATTCTCAAAGCCTTAGTAAACCCATGCCACAGCTTGCAATAACTTTTTCTTCTTTTTACATCATCAGACTTAACATTGAGAGAAATTCTGGATAATGTAAAAAGGCTAAAACTGAACAAAGACCAATTCTTTCTTTTAAGAACTCCTAAATAGGGTCAGTATTTACTTGTTTGCAGTGGCAAAGCTATGTATGGTGTAATGGCTCACATCTTAATGTAAGTTGGTTGCTATGACCATGTTATGCCAGGTTCTGCCAATATAGTGCCCACCATCTTGTATCAACACCCATTGCCATATTCTTCTTTCTGGAAAGGTTCTATTTCATAACCCATTGGGTCACAAACCCTCCAAATTAGTGTTAACTTAGAAAAGGAGACACTCTATCATCAACAACCAGTACCCCGAGTTTTGTTGTAATTTTGACATTTCTTTTGAATTATTGTTTCATGTGAAGTTGTTGTATACTGAATAAACTTCAATAAATAAATAAATACAGGTGTAAGTTGTGAAGGCCCACTTCTTAATTCATGAAGGATGAACTTAGCCCATCTGAGATAACAAGTAACAGATCAAGTTATCAATTCCTTGTTACATGCTTGGAAGGAATTGAACGGAACTTTTTTGAAAAGTTAATTCACTACTTACGTTTACCCTAGTGGCCTGTAAAAACTCCAGGCTGTTTTCACTAAATTCCACAGGACTGTTTGCCAGGAATGGTGGTGTTCATTCGTGGTTTCAAAAAGCAACCATCATTTTAAGGGGCCCTGCTCATAAGCTACTCATAAGCTACGGTATTATTGATGATACAAAATGGATGTTTGTATTCAGGATTGTAATCTGAAGTTTTGAGGCTTTACTCCTAACGACAAGTACATCCACTAAAAAAATAGTCCCATTGATTTCAACTGAATTCCCCCCCCCAAAAAAAGTAAGCATGTTTAGAATCATGGTCTTAGGCAGTTATTGAAATGTTTAATAAGCGTTTACAGAAAGGACTCCAAATGGTCAAAAAAAGCAGATAAGTCATGGTAATACTGGGTTTGGCATGACATAGAATAGCACAAATGAGGGGAGTCTACACACACACACACACACACACACTCTTAAAGGTTTTGTCTCTTATTTTAGGTTATTTATTTTTTATCTTTTCATTGTGTCAATTTTATCTACAGCAATCAAGCTGTCTTTTAATTCAGGAAAAAAGCTGGTGTTCTTAAGTTACTGCTTAGCAGTGGAGGGACCCAACCCATGGCAGATGTTGCTTCCCTTAAGCACTATCCATAAGGTATTAAACCACCCACTTTATGCTGTAATAACATTAATAGTCTTAAAGGAACCAGGAGATTCAGAGTTCAGACGCTCTCCTCCTAAGTCTTCACATTGTGTCTAGGTGAAGCATTGCCGCGCTGAATAATCAAGGACCCTGATAAAAAAGGAGAGGGTGGAGGGGTGTTCATACCATATGTGCTATAATACCTAAGCACAGCAGGGTGAGATAAGGACAGTATTTTAGTCTTAACTCTGAATTTCCTGGGATTTTGTCAGTCTAAGACAGAGCCTTAATGTCTTTCAATAGATTGCATTCTAGGTGTTTGGTACTTCGCTGATTAAAAGAAGAAGGGGAAAAAGCTTGGCCATGAAAGAATGAGACTGGCTTTCATAAATCAGCTACTTTGTAAGTACTAGACAATTTGAGGAGCCGGTTGGAAAGTTTCAGGGGGAGCGCCTGGGTCAAAAGCAATCCAATGCCCCAAATATCATATATTGGGGGTGGGGGTGCTCATGTAGCTAAGATGGCAGAATCCACACACTAGAGGGGGAGCTAACAGAAGGCTTGAGGGAAACTAAAGGTTCACAGAAGGACAAATAACTTTAGGGGAAAGAACCTGAGGATGATGAAGGAATGCAAAATAGCTCAGTGAGGAGGGAGCATACAGTGGTACCACGACTTATGAATGACTTGACTTACAAATGTTTTGAGTTACGAACAGAGTTCCGTCCGCCATTTTGGATGTGGTTTAGATAGGATTTTTTCGACTTATGAATTTTTTAATTCCCCCCCCAATTGGCTTTGACTTACGAACTTTTCGACTTACGAAGGTCCGTTCGGAACGGATTAAATTCGTAAGTCTAGGTACCATTGTACTCACTGGACATGAAATGCTGGCAGAGTGTTGGAGGGTGTGTCTGAAGAAACAAGGAAGGGGGACAGAACATTCTACGGAGGGCATGGATCACTGGCTGGAACCCTGACAAGGAGTGCTCCAAGCTACAATATTTTGTTCCAGGTCTTACTTCATCTACTGATTTTTTAAAACTTTATTGTAATGAGGCAGAAATGGTTCCCCCTCCCTATAGTATTGTGGTGTGTGTGTGTGGACTAGAAGGTATAAGGCCAGGGATTATGATTGCTCAAGCAAGTAGCAAGAACCCACAGCTCCATCACTCAGCAACCACCCAGAACTTCTGGGAGAGCAGCAAGCGGATTTGGAAGTCACTCAGCAATGTCAACTACCTGGATTAAGGGGTGAGATTCACAGAGTTGTCCTACTCTCTTATTTAAATGCCCGACTGAGCCCAGTCCCTTGTTGAAGCACCTTCTTTCCTTCAAGCTTGTACTGGGAGCTGTCCCAGGTCCTACACAGCATGGCCCAGTCCCAGCTACCAGCAATCTTTACTGGATGCCTTCACACAGTCAGGGAAGTAATTTCCCAAGGAATACAATCTGGGACGTTTTAATCACCCCTCAGGCTTATGCCCTGGATGGAACTTGTGTTACATCCCAGAAACCAATCTTTCTTGGCTTTTATAGTCAATTGAGAAAAACCCACATTCTTGAGAAAGGAGATGTTCACAATAAGTGCTCTACCACCCTTGCTTGTGAGCAATGCTTCACTGAATAAAAATGGGATTTCTACCTCTGAGCCAATGTGCATAGATTTGGGTTGCACGTGAATAATATATTCTAAATATAGAACTGTAATATAAATATCGAAACACACTTTCAATATGCTGCAACTGCTGCCTTCCAAAATGGAATATTTAGTCGTGGTCTGAACAGGGCCATCTTAAGCATGCCCGGCGCCCTGGCGCCGTGGTGCGCCTGATCCCTCCGGCGCCCCCCCCACCCTGTTTCCCAGCGCAGTGGGCGGGCGCCGCGTGCAGGGGGGGGTGCTGCGTGCGCAGCTGCACTGCGCCACCCAGCCTGCCATAGGCCCGGCCCTGGGCCGGGGGGCGCTGCCCGCCCTCTGTTGCGATGCCCCTGCGCGTGGCGGAGGTGGCCCCAGGCCCACGCACCTCCGGAGAGCGGCCTGAAGCTGCTGAACAGCGGAGGCGTGCCTGGGGCAGCCTCAGCCGCGCCTCTCAGCGGGTGCAGTGGCGCCCCTGGTGGCCTGGCGCCCTTGCGCCCTGCGCCACTGGGAGCGTACCTAGAGCCGGCCCTGGGTCTGAACATGATACCACCTTGGCTTGATACACATGTGATTTTGAAGAGGAGCATCCCATACACGGTGTGGCATCCACTATATCTCCAAGAAAGGGATTCCAAAGTCCTCTTAAGGTTCTGGGGTTGCGCAGTGTCCCTTTCTTCCATGACATGTTGTCTTCTCGATGTCAAATTGCAGGCTATTTTGGAAAACCCAGCACATACGGAAAATAGAAAAGCTGCGGTTGGAAGACAAAGAAATGGATCACTGTGACCAGAATTGTAATATTTTCCATATTAGAAAATATTCTAAAGCATTTAGTGCCCATGAGGACACTTGAACCTAAAAAACAACAACTATATTCTATATATCTAATAAAGAAGACAGCTACATCCCACTTCTGCTGCTTCCTTTGCCAGTGTCAGCCATAATCTAGTTCTGAATGTGAGAATTTAGCCTTTTCCATCCTTAAATTTATGTACCCCTTTTCTGGGCATGCTTGCTTGGTTTTCTCTGAGGGAATAAACAGTCTAAACTTCCCATGGATGTCACAAAACAAAACAAAACAAAACAAAACAAAACAAAATCTACCCATGATTCAAGCCCTAGATCCACAAGAATTTATTTTATTGTTTGTGTGGTGGAGAGTTGGAACACACCCTTCCTGAACAATCATCAGTGAAAATACAAGTCCACTTCTTGAGAGAAAAGCTCATTAAAAACTAGCAGATCTCAGTGGTTTTATTGCAAAGCAATCAACCTGAACCTGTAAAGGAGTCTGACCTCACCCAGATTCATGGGTCTTCTATTTTTGACTTTACCTGCTGGTGATAGGAATTGATTTCAAAGGCTCTAAAATTAGCTCTGTACATCAAAGAATTGTTATAACATGTCGCAGTAACGTTGCAGTTTTACAGGTTTTTCTGTTTGGCGTGTGTTCCTTAATTGAAAAAGTGTAACCCTCAAATCCAGAAATTGGCGACTGAGTTAACTCTCCAAAGGAAAGATCACTAGAAAATTGACTTCCATTGGAGAGGTTGTTTCCATGGGATTCAGGCAGAAACTTGAGGGTAGTTCTCATAAAGTTAACAAGGTCATTTCGCTGGAGTGAGAGCTGGTGTTAATTCAGGGACAGTATGAGAAGCAATGGCTTGCTCTACATAAGGGACTTTGGGCTGCTTTGGCTTTGCGTGATGCTCCTTCCCAGAGATCCACATGCAGAGAGATGCATGCCATGTCTGCCTTTTCCCATTCCCTTTTGTATATGCACAATGACTAAGGTCATAGATACCATCACATTCTTTTCCAGGTGATGTCTGTTACATCACTAAGCTCAGCCAAGCTCGGTGGGCAGAAGGTATCATTTGATCATGTGAGATTCCAGAAGGAAGGTAGTACCGTTTCTGCCTTGTTTTCTGTCTTTAGCACCTTTTAAGCCTGTTTTCCTCACACTTCCACTTTCGTCTTTTAAGCTGGAAGAAACTGCGAGGTGGTAAAAAGAGTTTGTACTCATAAAGCTTTGATGGCACGGCCATCTGGCTTGGAACCCTCATAAAGGAAGCCCCACAGAGGTTAGGAAGGTCAGAAACTACACAGGCCAGGACTGAAAGTCACCCAGTAGCTCATCATACTGGAACCTAGCTCCCCCCCCTAAGAAATCCCAATTGGTAGCCTCCACGTCAGTTCAGAACAGTGCTTTTTTTTTAAATGCCTGGTTCTAGAAGTGTATGAAATCATAAAAGAAATCCTCCCCCCCAAAAATCACCCCCTCCAAGATCTCAGCTTAACCTTCCCTCCTCTTCTAGTGTTCAGCTCATTAATGAGTGACCTGAAGGCACAGAAATCCCCACCACCCTGAAACAACTTTTCTGTAATGGATCCTTGCTGTTTAGAGACTATAAAAATAAACAGGCCTGGTCCATTTATTTCCTTTTCCCCCTGGAGGGGGTGGGTGAAAAAATTATCAGGCAAACACATGATATCAGTGCTTTTTTTCTGTGGGGGGGGGGTTGCACATACCCCTAAACATTTTGTGAATCTAAGTTCGGCCTCATTGAGGGGCAGTATTTCAATATGAGTAGGAAAATGACAATATGAGTAGGAAACATATTTTTTTTTAAAGAAAAAAAACACTGCATGATATTATTTGAGGAGTTGCTGCCAGTAGCTGGTAGACATTGTGAAAGTTGAATGCTCCAGCTCTCAA
The DNA here is from genome assembly GCF_965207765.1 of Zootoca vivipara. Taxonomy (NCBI): domain Eukaryota; kingdom Metazoa; phylum Chordata; class Lepidosauria; order Squamata; family Lacertidae; genus Zootoca; species Zootoca vivipara. The sequence goes on from NC_142591.1 coordinate 32,339,520, forward strand.
CCCCCAGAGCCACCAAAATTAACATGATGATATACAATACAAACTTGTGGACTAATATCCTTCATGTTTTTCTCCCTCTCCACACACTGCATAAAAGTCTCCTGTAGCTGCAGGTTCCTCTTCTGAAACAGAAATGTCAGGCAGTGGACTTCAATAGCCATACAATGGTAACAAAGCAAGATGCACCCTAAAAAGCATCATCCTTCATCAGAGTGTAGTGCTTGACACATTAGGGATCTGTATGCTCAATTAACCACTGGCAGGCTCATTTTCCCCCTGTTTCTCGCTCATCCCCTCCCCTTTTCAGCCTATCTTCTTCCTGTCATGGGAATCTTCAGCATTCTTCACTGATAGCCCTGACTGCCTGCAAACACTCAATTACCAGACAACATGAAAGGTTAACATTGGACCACTTCATGTTTTTACTTTGTTCATGCTGGATAATTATCAAATTGTTTTATTTCTGTGCTCCTCCACTTTCAATATGTCTGTCCTCACTCCCACCCCAACAGTGAGAACTCCCCCATGTATCAGGAGGTCCTGGATGCAAGTTCACAATTAACAGGTTTAGGAACTCAGCTTGACTTACGTATCAAGTGCAACAGTTTTCTAGTGATTTCATTAAGTGATTTCCTGGCAAAATAGCCAGGAAAAGTGAACAGTTATAAGACTAGGAAGGGGAACATATTGGAATGTCAAGCTGCTACTTGAAATGGTTAATCCCTCCCCCCTTCCCCCCAATAACTATTAAAGTATTAACTGCATAGTAGTCTGATTAAGTGTGTCTGTACATTATGCTAATTGCTGCCTTGTGATTGGATGACCTGATTAATGGTAAACGGTACACAGTTTGGTGAAGGAAACATCCAGCAAGTCTCATTCTCTCTGTGTGAAAAAGGCAGGGAAGAAAGAAACACGCTCGGAACTTATGAATAGAGAAAGTCTGAAAAGGGGATTGTTAACAAATATTTCTGTCTTGACGTTTGCGGCTTGCACCTCTGCATTAAACATAAAGGGAAGACAAGGGAATGTGAAATAAAAGCTGTTAAAGAAATTAATTTAGGGGTGCTGGCCCTCATGGGTTTTTTCTCTCTCTCTCTTTCTCTCTCCCTTGTATCTTGCAAATAACTGAACTTGATCCGGGAATGTATAATCATCCTACAACGAAACTGACACAATGACCCTGAATATGCTTACCTGTGTGCAGAGTTCCCCCTTTCTTTCAAGGAGCTCAAGGCAGTGTACCTGGTTCTCCCGCCCCCTCCATTTTATCCTCACAACAACCCTGTGAAGTAGGTTAGGTTGAGGGAAAGCTTCTCGTGGCTCGAGTAGGGATTGGAACCCTGGTTTCCCAGGTCCTAATCCATCACTCTAACCCCTGCACCACCCTGGTTCTTTCCAATGAGCAATGTGAGAATGACATGAGCAGTGTCAGAGCGGGGGTTAGGAGGTTCAAATCCCCTCCTGGAAAAGTAGCTCGCTCACCCCCCACTGCTGACCTGTGGTTTCTGGAAGAAAAGACAAATGTACTGGCAGAGCCAATTTGGTGTCTCTGCTTGTGCCTATCTGGAGATGTGCATATCTGGTGAGTGACATTGCCCCACCATGGCATCTGCTACTGGACATTAGATCAAGCCTTCTCTGGTGGGTGTTCCTCAAATGTAGAATGTCCTCTGTTCATAAGTATCTCTCGCTTGGACTACAGTAATGCGCTGTATGTGGGGCTACCTTTGAAGGTGACCCGGAAACTACAACTAATCCAGAATGCGGCAGCTAGACGGGTGACTGGGAGCGGCCGTCAAAAAAATATAACACCACTTATATTGGCTACATTGGCTCCCAGTATGTTTCCAGCCAGAATTCAAAGTGTTGGTGTTGACCTTTAAAGCCCCAAACGACCTCAGTCCTGTATACCTGAAGGAGCGTCTCCACCCCCATCGTTCAACCCGGACACTGAGGTTCCCTCTCTGCGGTTACAGGGAACCAGGCAAAGGGTCTTCTTGGTAGTGGCGCCCTCCCATCAGATGTCAAGGGAATAAACAATTATTTGACTTTTAGAAGACATCTGAAGGCAGCCCTGTTTAGGGAAGTTTTTAATGTTTGAAGTTTTATTCTGTTTTGAGTCCTCTGTTGAGAGTCACCCAGAGTGGTTGGGGAAACCCAGCCAGATGGGTGGGGTATAAATAATAAAATTATTATTATTATTATTATTATTATTATTATTATTATTATTATTATTACGCTGATACTGTTATAACTCCAGTGCCGGGTTAAAACTAATTTATGTGACAAAATATTTTAAGATGCTGGCTGTTTTTATCTGCTCTGCTCTGCCATTTTTATCTGATCGGTATGTTTTATTTTTGTGTATTTTATTATTTGATTCATGTTCTATATCCTGCCCTGGTATCTGTATAGACGGAAGGGGAAGGCTGTAAATATTTTAAATAAACAGAAAAAAAATAAATATGTCAAACTTTTCTCAGTGACAAACATATATGAAATGTCTTCTCAATTCTATGTTATTGCTTACTCTGTTGCCATATGTTTTAAGCTCGTACAATGGCCTTCCACTAGACGTGAGTACTTATTTAATGCACGTTTAGGGGATTAGACCTCTGGTCTTTAAAATACTGAATGGGCTTCCTTGTGCTATTTCAATGAATTACTCGGGAGAGGTCAATTTATTCATTGTGGGTCAAATCAACACAGGGGCTGCATTAGCTTCTGCCGTCACAGATCCTTCTTTAGTTCAAAACCTCCTCTCCATAGGCAGTGGAACAACCAGGTCCTCTACTAGGGAGAGCCAATGGCAGGCCGGCCTCATTCGAAACATGGAAATAGCAAGGTACCCCAAGCCAAATGGAGCAACACAGCTGATAAGCGTCCATTAAGCAAGTGCCAGTTTGCCCCTCTATTTTACATTTTCCAGTTCATCTTAAGACAATTTAATAAAAGACATTAATGAAACCACTTAAGTCAGTTTGATGAATTATACTAACCCCACCTACCCTATATAACAGCAAACTATTAAAAAGACAAGAAGCAGCAGATAACACAATGTTACAGCACATCCAGGAAGTCTTACAAACATAGCCCATAATTTAAGGGAGCACTAACAGCTTGAGAAAGCAAATGCTTTTTTGTTATATGTAATATAAAAGTCTTTATGAGGTGGTGAAAGACTGTCACAGGAGAGGTGAGTCCATCAAGGAGCTGCAGTACTAGCCTCCTGACAGTGGTGGTGCTGTCACTTACCATGTGAGAGGGGGCAAGGCAGCTGCAAGGTCGGAGCTTGTGGGTGTGCCAGCAGGAGCACTGGAATGGCCAGTTTCTCAACACAAATAATGGGAGGCTATTGCTGCTGCTGATCCTTGCTCAGCCACAGAGAAGGCTATCTTTGGTGCCTTGGCCCAATGCATGTCATATACTGAGACACGGAGAAGGATATTCTCAACAGAACTTAATGCATAGGCAGTTTCATATGTAAGCAACTGGGGCTTCAGATTACCGTCTGGAAAACAAGCCTCTTGAGGAACGGTTGAGGGAATTGGGTATGTTTAGCCTGGTAAAAAGGAGACTGATAGGTGATGATGATGAAGAAGAGGAGTTTGGATTTGATATCCCGCTTTATCACTACCCGAAGGCGTCTCAAAGCGGCTAACATTCTCCTTTCCCTTCCTCCCCCACAACAAACACTCTGTGAGGTGAGATGATAGCCATCTTCAAATATCTAAAAGGCTGTCACATGGAGGCTGTTGCAAGCTTGTTTTCTCCTGCTCCGGAGGGTAGGACCCAAACCTATGAATCCAAGTTACAAGAAAGGGAATTCTGACTAAACATGAGGAAGAACTTTCTGGCAGTAAGAGCTGTTTGAGAGGTAGTGGACTCTCCTTCCTTAGAGGTTTTTAAGCAGAGGTTGGATGGCCACCTGTCATGTATGATCTAGTTGAGATTCCTGTATTGTAGAGGTCTGGACTAGTTGATGCTCAGAATTCCTTGCAACTCTACAATTCTATGATTCTAATGCTGTCCTCTGTACTCCATTTAGTTGCCATGCTGATTGTTTTCCACTTTAATTTTAATGCAAACTGGCCAAACATCTCAGAGGCCTCTGTTAACACAAGAATTTAAGAAAAGCTTTGCTGGATCAGAGTGAGCAGCATCTTGTTCTCAGAATGGCCAAATATGAGAAGCTTGGGTGCAGGACTTGAACACAACAGCGCTCTCCAGCAGACTGTCTCCAACAGTGAAGGCAGAAGATAGCCACTGATAACTTGATTCTCCATGAGATTCTAATTCCTCTTTCAGGAGGGATGATGACCAATATGTGTTCTCTAATATTTCATTAATGAAAATTAATAGGCAAGTGCAGGCATGAGTGGGCCAGGGCTAGGATAATGTTTAGTAGCCCACCACAATTCAATCCAATGTACTTCAAGCAGAAACTGGGAATAAATATGCTTGGAAGAAGATATGTAGCTCAGATGATAAAAGTATTGACACCAGCTACATATCACAATGTAAGAAAAACACACACAAAAAATGCACTTATGTGCAAAATGCTGTATTTACACCATTTCAAGAACACTGCTCTCATCTTATACCCAAGGAGCACTGATGTGTAGCCATCAATGACTAGCTCAAGTTCAGCCAGGAGTTTATAACCAGCTTAAGCAGAAACAGCATTTCCCCCCCCCCTGGAAAACATATGTATGTGCTAATATATCTGTGTAGCTTTACGTTCACTGTATAAGGCGGAGCTGCTGAGTTGACTAGTATTGCAGGCATTACCAAATCCATATTTAACACTGAATGACATTGAACATCTAACTGGTGCAAGAGACACTAATTCTCATGTCACTGTCATCCAGCGGATGGCTGATTGACGACACACTGAATTCATGCTACAAATTAATCGTACATTATGAAAAATGTCTACCCTGATTGGTGGAAGCATTTCAGAAACAGCTATTTCTTTTGAGAACATCGCTTTCTGAGGATCAAATTCATTGAGATGCAAAACCCTTTAATATTTGGAGTTTCTGACAATAGGTATAACACTTTGTGACCTTGCTTCTTGTCAGATAAAAGTAGAAAATGAAATAAAAAGTGATATTTTGTACTGGGAGTTTTTGCAGATCAAATTGATTTATGTCAAAGAAAACAAGCACGCTACTTAACTTTATGTGCTTCTGACAAGTCTCTGCTTCTGGTTAGAGACGTTAAGCTGTAATTTCCTCAGAAATATGTGGCAGAAAACACGGCCATGATTCTGAGCATGTCACCCTGTTCATTAAAACATAGAGGGGAAAACACACATTTTTAATCTCCCCTATTATCTGACCTTTGCCTGTCCCAAACCCCTTAGTATTTCTATTCACAGGATCTACCCTACTCTATGTGAATGCGATGCAATCCGACAAAAACTGCATCCCCAATTCATATGTGTATGAACTTATTTTAATTGCCTCTCTCCCACAGGTTTTTGCCAAATGCTTCTTTCTACCAAACGACCCAAGGGTTCAGTCCTTAGGGTCGAAAGGCTTCAGGGTTGTGGGACCTACTTGTGTGTGTGTGTGTGTGTTTTGTAGACTTGTGAGCTCCATAAACGAAAGCCAGATAGAATATTGTAGTTCAGGCAGATGGACATATACCCTGAATTGAGGATGAGAGTGCCTCTGAGCACATGCTCAGCCGAGGGATTAGCTTTCAGCATTAGCCCCACTAGTCTGGGATTCTGATCCATTGGAAATCAGTCAGTGTCTTCCAAAAGCTGTGAAATAGTTTTTGCTTGCTTTAGTTTTTGCTTGACCTTTAGTGGTTACTATGTGAGAGGAAAGGGTTGGGATTTAAGATGGTGTGAATGAGAAGAGGTTTGCCTTATGGTTCTGTTCAAACGGTATTCTACACATTTGGTTTTTTGAGCTGCTATAATCGCACCGGGTAAGCCCTGGAAAGCCTGTGTGGTAAAAAGAAGTCAAATTGCCATCTTTATAACAGACTAGAAGAAATGCAACAGATACCCACCCACTAATATCAATCAACAAAGTATTTCTATCCACACAGTATTCTCAACTAACTTGTCTCCCATGTGTACTATAGAAACAGAGCAGCTGCTCATCCCTTTTCAGCCGGGATTCTGCTTTTGTTTGGCCTCGACTACCACAAATCACATCATTACAATATCTATTCTAATTGCTCTGCAGCATTACAGAACAAACTCCCCCCCCCCTGTAAAAAAGAGGGGGGGGGAGAGAAAAGAAAGTTCTTCCCTGGTAGGTATTCAAAGCAACAAAGAAAGGAAGTCAAGACTAGTTTTGTTAAATTATCAGACCAATTCCATTCCGCTCTGCCTTCCCATTTTCCTCATACCTGCCTGAGCGCCAGCCTGCAAGCCCCTTTCCCTCCTACTCAATGTGGCACCAAGACAAGGTCCGAGGATGACTGATAAGACAAGAAGACAGATGGTCCTGAAGAGGTAGAAAGGGTGGGGGTGGGGCTGCAAGACCCATTGAATCAGTCTTTATCCTAATTGGCAGGAAAAGAACATTGATAGGCATGAATTGTCAAGATGGCTCCTCTGACCCTACTATTTAATTCAAATAAGCAATTAACAAGGGTGGCACAATTGGGATAGATGTAAACTCTTCACTAGGAAAGTACTTTAAACCTCTCAAGGCTTTTAGCATACCAGCTGATTGCCACTTGGATAGTGGGCTCATTTCTCATTGGAGGGATAAGGGAAATGCATGATGAAATTAAGAGTTTTGTGGCGTGAAATGCAAGCTCATATTCTGCATAGAATTCACACGGTAATTTTCAGAGAATAAAGTTTGACTACATTTTACTTCAGGCATTGTATCCGCTCGCATTTGCATCTTGAGAAGTGACTCAACAGTTCTTTTCCAGGTCGGCAAAGGAATGTTTTTCATCTTGGGCCTTTCAGAAAAGTGATGATAACAAGAGTCCACTTTATCACTCCAATGATTTATACAGAGATGCCAACAGGATTTCCTGGGCCCAGTAAACTCTGTGTAGATTGAGCCTCCTACATCTTCACCCCGGAAATCTATTGACGAGAACTGCTACTTATGTACGTATATTACTTTAGCTTAGCGTCCCTCACAGGGGCATTGCAGATATAAAAGGGAGGAGGCGAACGTAATGTACACAACCGTTTGCTTCTGGGGGGAAAAGAAGAAGCAAGGTACAGATCTACAGTGTCCCCCAATGCATAGTTACTGTAAATATCAAACAGCTTTGGTGTTTTTGCCCTATAATCAAGCAGTATATATATGTGTGTGTGTGTATGTGTGTGTGTGTGTGTGTGTGTGTGTAAGTAAGTAAATAAATAAATAAATGATAGTTAAACTATGGAACTCACTCCCACAGGAGGCAGTGATGACTGCCATCTTGGATTGCTTTAAAAGAGGATTAGATAAATTCATGGAGGAGAAGGCTACTAGCCATGATGGTGGTTGGAGACAGTATGCTTCTCAATACAAGTTTCTGGAAACTGCAGCAGGGGAGAGTGCTATTAGGTTCAGGTCCTGATGGTTGGCTTCTCCCAGGCAAAAGGAGTAGGTGAAGCAGTGGGTGTGACACTTACTTTTAAAACGGAGGCGATATTCCAGCCACACATAAATCAGAGGCTTCTACACATGCACACACAGAGTACTCTACCGAAGCAAGGCCATGGGAATATCACATTTGAAAGAAACATTCCAGCTGGGCAAAAGCACTCAAGGAGGAAACAGAGCAGTGATGGTGAGGTGTGAACCCTTAGGGCCAGATGGAGAAGCCTAGTAGGCTGGATTTGGTCACTAGGACTGAGTTCCCCCACCCCTGACTTATACTGAGGAAAGAGAAGTTAGAGAAAAACATTTCACCCCTACAGCAGAGCTTTCCCTGTCCATTATACCATCAGCGACAATCCCACCACAATGGTGCTCTGTGGGACTTATCAATACAAAGAAGAGTTTGGATTTGATATCCCGCTTTATCATTACCCGAAGGAGTCTCAAAGTACCCTGTTTCTCATATTTTAAGACATACCCATAAAATAAGCCATAGCAGGATTTTTAAGCATTCAAGGAATATAAGCCATACCCCGAAAATAAGATGGTAGTTAACATTCTCCTTTCCCTTCCTCCCCCACAACAAACACTCTGTGAGGTGAGTGAGACTGAGAGACTTCAGAGAAGTGTGACTAGCCCAAGGTCACCCAGCAGCTGCATGTGGAGGAGCGGAGGCATTTATGCAAAGCGTTTAGGACAACTAAACTGTTTGATTTAAAGTGAGTTGTTGTGCTTCAAAGCAACGGCTTGAGCACACTGCCACCAAAGGAACCCGAGGGCACACTGATTTAGCTGTGCAAGGGCTGATAGTTTATCAGAGCACCCCAATGTTATCTTCAAGGCATGCACAATTCCCCTTCATATGGAAAAGGTCAGTCTATCTCTTTCCCCCCTGTTAGCTTGTACCAAAGTGGAAGTAATTAGGGACTTCTCCACAGTGGGTGAGAAAGGTCTCTTGCTGCTTCATCTCTCCTCTTGTCTTGGAGCTAGGCCTGTTGGATGAAAAATCCTTACATGCACTTGACATTGTGTTCATTTCCTTTTATGAGGGCTCTCTTGTGCTCTGCCATGACCTTGCTATACAGGCCTTAACGTCTGCCAGAGGCACTATTAAGGAGCATAGCACACTCACATCCTACAGAGGAAAAAGTACAGATGCTCTCAGCAATCATTGGGCTCGTCGATGAAAGTTAAACAATTCTAACAGCCAATACAGAACTCCGGTCAACATAGGGAAAATAATCTCTATGCTATTAGCCAGGGACTGGTACAGAGCCACGAGTATTGTGATTCCTGGATTCAAGCCTACTGAATATTCTCGCCAGTCTGAAGCAGGGCAGGGGTCGGCAACACTGTCTTGAGGGCCAAAAGGGACCAGATTCTAGTGTGACAAGTGGAATTCCCTTTACACTGGTCATTTTGCAAAATGCTGGAGATCATATGGTGTTTAAGCCAAAGGGACTGGAACATGACACATTCTTATGCACATAGAATCATAGAATTCTAGAGCTGGATGCAATGCAGGAATTCTGCCCACAGTCATCCCTGAGTGGGCTCAAACCACCAGTTTTCTGGCTAACAATCAGATGAACTGACCCATTGCACTGCATGTCATGATCAGCGCATCATGTGCTATTAGAAGTATAAAGAATTCTACAAGTAGGGAGACCGACTTCAAGTTTTTAACCTGAAGAAGGAAAAACGCAGAGGGCATATCCAGTTTGCCATAGGACTTTCCTGTATTTTTGGTTCTCCCAGTGCTCAGAAAGCAGTTCTCTCTGATTTCAGAAAGCAGCACTCATCTCTCGCCGCTCCCAGCCATGATGACCATCTCGGTTCATATATAAGGCAAGATTTCTCTGCACATCCTCTATGTGCACCGGCAACAGGTGAATGGGCATTGCCAAGACCCAAATACTGTGCCATGCTATCTATAGATAGGTTTCATATTGCTATTAGGAAATGTAATTTAGCCAACTGGGTATTATTACTTGTAACACCGTTTCGTTCCTCTGTATACACACCTCTAGATCTGGTGTCTTTGCAAAACTAAAAGGGTATTTTTTAAAAAAATAAAATAAACAAATAACATAAACCCGTATATAATAAGACCCTGGCTGGCAGGCAGGCCGGTTTCAGGTGGCTCATCATTCATATCATGATGCTAATTACAGTGATTAAAAAGATGTAAGACTACAACTGCTACTGTTCTCTATCGCTGCCTTTAAAACAAATGTAAGGGACAATTAACAACAGATTAGCAACTCGCCTTGGTTTGCCACGTGAGGATGATCACTGACCTTCTCATTTCATCCTCATTAGTGTCTCAGGTCAGCAGAACCATTGCTCCTTAATCATCACCCACCATTCCTTGCTTCAACACACGGAAACAAATGATGTGTTGCCAGGGAGGTCAGAGGTCAAATATGAGTTTTGTTGTTGCTGGAGCACAGGCGAAAGGCAACGGGGTCAACTTTGGGGCAACTCTTTGCAGCAGCCTCCATCTGAGCACAGAAAGTATGAATGCACGGAGCATGACACCTACTGTGTTTTTGTTTTCTCTTTGCAGCTGGAATTTACTCCTGAGGATTTCTCTCCCCCCCCCTTTAAATTATTCTTCTCCCTGCTCCACAATGTACAAATACACATGGGAAACAGTGAGCCCCCCCTTTCTTTTTCCATAATGCAGAGCATGAATACAGTGATGGTTTTTGTTTTGTTTTGAACCACCCCCTTTACTTTTCAACGCGGTGTGTCACTCATAAAGTTATGAATGCTGGAAGCTGTTCCCGGCACGTCCCTTCATGTGCTGCCTCCAGTCTGGTGCTACTTTCCAATTTGCCATGGAGAGCCTCTGAAGACTGCCGGGCCGAAGGCACCCAGTGCCAGTGTAAATGAGCCCCATTCATTTCTCGCCATTGGCATATGGCATGTCATTGTCCTCGGCCACCGAGGCAGAAGTGATGCAATTTGTTGGCATGTCCTGTCACAGCACAAACTATCTATCCCACTGTGCCCCACGAAGACAACAGAAGCCAGAAAAGGGCAGCCAAAACTTCACAGCTTTATCACAAGAACACACATGCACACAACACCCTGGGGGGAAGAGAGAGAGAGAGAGGGGGGGGGCTCTCCCTGTATTAACCTATAAGCAGTGGAAGTTTTTAACACCTCGTTTTCTCCTTCAGGCTATTCTAGAAGTTAATTTTTATGCAACAGTGAACAGGGAGACTGTCGCAAGGTTATTAATTCCCTCACACATCTAGTGAAAATGTCCACACGTTATGGGGTTAACACTAACACATCTTCGCAACAACTATCGGGCGATTGTTCACTCTTGCTGCTCTCTCTCTGAATTTTCAGGCATTTGCTGGATCTCGAAGGGATTGATAAGCTTCCATTGTGGTTAGCATCTCAAAGGCACGAGGACTCATTCCCTCTGAATGGCAGACCGTCAAATGTACATAGATGTGAGGCCTAGCAAGCAGCCACAGCCACACAATAAAAGGTGCAGCAAAAGTGGGTCATTCAATTTGGTGGCATGTGCCCTTGATCCACTTCTAGAACACTGACAGAAAAGGGAGGGAGCATGTGGCGTGTGTGAGGTAAAAACTCCCCAAACATACTTCTACTGTAGCCCTTATTAGGGATGGGTGATTCTGTTAATTTCAGTCTCTCTTGGCGTCTCATTTTTCAAAGTTTAGTTTGCCACATTTGCTCATTAGTCTGCAATTCTTTTTTTTCTTTTTCAAAAAACTTGCCGCAAATATTTTCTAGCAATGTAGTATACGTTTATCCTAATACAAACACTTTGCATGCATTTTATGCTACGCGGGTGGCGCTGAGGGTTAAACCACTGAGCCTAGGGCTTGCCAATCAGAAGGGTGGTGGTTCGAATCCCTGCAACGGGGTGAGCTCCTGTTGTTTGGTCCTTGGAGAACTGCATCGCAAATTGGAGAACTGCATCGCAAAATTTGGAATAGTCTGAATTTTCAGGAAGAGCTTTGTTTTAGTTTGCTTGTGGTTTCGGAACGGCAAATGAGGTCAGCTTGCATTAAAATGCAAACCCGTTATGGGGGAAAGAAGCAGCAGCCCACACAGTCTCTAATCTAGGCATAAATAGAACAAGGACAGGGTTATCAAGCTGTGAAAATGTTGACATCTAGAGACAGATGTGAGTAGGTGATAATGCTTATATCTATGAGCATCATAGATCACATCAATGAGAAGCTTATTTCCCCCCCCCCATCAGCTGGCAACCCCAAACAGGGACCACACCAAAGTCTAAATGAATACCGCTCAGAAACAGGTATGGGACAGGAAGTTGACAGCTGGCAATGCCTCTTAGAGAGGCTCAACACATAGTCTGTCCATAGGGTTGCCAACTGACTGGGGAGAGCCTGCCTAGCTTGTTCCAGTGCTTTTAACAGCAGTCTGTTATGCAATAATTAACAAACAAAGCTTTATCATTGGGCTGGTCCTACCATTTGCCAATGGTAGCTCCTTTTGGGTGTAAATTGTTAGTTATTTAAAAGTTACAATGGTTAAATTTTTATTGCCAGGAAGAGGTGCTTGTGAGGCATTTTGTCTCATCTTGGTTCACCTTCAGTGCTGTGCACCTTGACTCGGGGAGGGGTGCTATCTGCTATTCTGCCTCAAACAATCAAATGCCTTGTGTCACAGTGGCCGGAGTGGACTACTTCAGAGTAACGACGCTAAGCAGCTCTGCATTTTATTCTTTTATTGGTGCTGCGTATTTACAGTGCTGAAGTCATTGCTATTTACACGGAGTGATGTGGTCAGTCGGTTTCAGAACCTCCTAATGGCTTTTGGCGCGTCTTTCTCCAACACAAAAGCTTTGGCAGACCCATCCTCTTTCCCCTCCTCTTTCTGCGTAATTCCGGAGTTGGGGGGATGGGTCTCCCCCCTTATTCGCCCCTTCCTGTCCCACCTGGGACCCTGGCTCCTCTACCCTGCCTGAGCCTCGGCCCCGACTTCCTGCTTCCCCACTGGCATCGGAACTCTCTCTGCTTTCCCCTGTGCTCGGGGATGGGCTTGAACTCAGGAGGGGAGGGACTTCGCGATATCCCCTGTCCCTCACATCCACCCCCCTCCCAAGCTCTCCTTCACCCCTCCCCAGGTCCCCCCCAGGTGTCGGTGACGACTGGAAGCCTAAGAACTCAGTACCTTCCGAGCCCGTTGGTGTGAACACCTCCCCCCAGTCCTGCGAGCCCCCGCCTTCCGCCTGGGAGGACGGGAATCCCAAAAAGTCCGTGGCGTCAGAGCTGGTAGGGGTAAAAATGTTCTGCCAATCTGCTCCTTCCTCTGACTGGGTGGATCTCGGTGACACCCATACCTCATCCTCTGGTTCCTCAAACTCCGCTTCCCAGCGCCATGGTGAACTGCTCTCCCGTGCTTCCTCCCCCTCCCCCTCCCTTTCCATGTGCCAGGGCTTGGGTCTATGGGGAAAGAGGGCGTGAAATTCTTCTACCAGGAATTCCTCCTGTATCTGAGTGGCTGGGACCCATTCATTCTGCGACGGTGGAGCATCCTCCCATGCCATGAGGTACTCCAGGCCCCCCACCCCCCACCTTGAGTCCAGGATGGCCGTGGCCTCATTGAGTTGCTCCCTGCCTTCCCTCTCCCCCCCTCCCTCAGGGGTTTGTTCGCTGCCTCGGAGCCTGCTGCTTTCCCTGTACGGCGACAGCAGCGATCTATGAAACACTGGGTGCACCCTCATGTCCTCTGGCAGTGCCAGCCTGTATGCCACCGGGTTGACCTGTTGCGTGACCGTGAAGGGTCCCAACCTTCTGGGCGCCAGCTTTTTGCACCTCCCTCTGATGGGAAGGCCCTCCGAGGACAACCAAACTTTGTCCCCCACCCTAATGACCTCCCCCGGTCGCCTGTGGCGATCTGCCCCCTTCTTGTACGCTTCCTTGGCTCTCTCCAAGTGTTCTCTGAGCTGCTGGTGCACCGTCTCCAGTTCCTCTGCCCAATCCTCAGCCTGTGGGCCCTCCTCCTCCTCCTCCCCCTCCCTCTCTGGGAAAGATCTGAGGTCGCGCCCGTAATTGGCCTTAAAGGGCGACACCCCTGTGGAGACGTGCACCGCATTGTTGTAGGCAAATTCTGCCAGTGGCAGGCGATCCACCCAGTCCGTTTGCCGCTGGCTGACGTAGCATCTCAGGTACTGCTGCAGAATGGCGTTGACCCTCTCCGCCTGTCCATTGGTCTGCGGGTGCCGAGCCGTAGACAAGCTGACCTCCACCTGCAGGAGGTTCATGAGCCGCCGCCAGAACCTGGAAACAAATTGGCGGCCACGATCCGAAATAACCCTTAAAGGTAATCCATGCAGCCGGAATACGTGGTCAACAAACAGTTTGGCTGTCTCTTCTGCAGAGACCGCCCTGGCACACGGTATAAAGTGGCACATTTTGGACATGAGGTCCACCACCACCAACACTGCGGTCTTGCCCCTGGAAGAAGGCAGATCTGTGATGAAGTCCATGGACACCACTTCCCACGGCCTGTGTGGTGTGGCTAAGGGCTCCAGCAATCCTGCTGGCGCTGCTCTGACCACCTTTGCCCGCTGGCAGGTGTCACAGCCCCGTACATAGTCTCGAACATCTTCCCGCACCCCTGGCCACCAGAAGTGCCTCATGACTAGGTGAGCGGTTTTGTCCCTCCCAAAATGACCCGCCGTTGGGTTGTCGTGCATCTGCTTGAGGACCGTACGTCTAAGCTGGGTGGTGGGCAGGTACAGTGCACCCTTGTAGAAAAGCAGCCCCCTGCGTGCTGCAAAGTCTTTTGCCTGCTCCCCCCCTCTCAGTTCTCTGAAGATGCGGTTGGCAAATTCATCCGCTGCCGTCAGTGCTGTGAGTTCTGCCTCGCTCACCACTGCTGCTCCGCAGGACCATGCTGACGGGGGGGAAATGTGCCTGGGTGCCGGTGGCGCCTCCTCCTCCATGTACTCTGGCTTGCGGGAGAGGGCATCCGCCCTGACATTCTGCTCTCCCGGGATGTAGTGTATGGAGAAGTTGAAGTTCGCGAAGAACTCTGCCCACCGTATCTGCCGCTGGTTGAGCACCCTGGCAGTTCTCCAGAACTCCAGGTTTTTGTGGTCCGTGCACACCTGGATGGGGTGCTTGGCGCCCACCAGGAAGTGTCTCCAGTGCTGGAACGCAGCGTGGATCGCAAGAAGTTCCCGATCAAACACCGTGTAGTTTCGCTCTGGCTGGGTCAACTTCCTGGAGAAGAAGGCACAGGGTCTCCACTCTCTGTTGGCGTCCAGTTGCAACAAAATGGCGCCCACAGCTTTATCAGAAGCATCTGTCTCCACGCGTAGGGGCGCGTCCTGAACCACGTGGAACAGGTTCTGGTCTGAGGCGAACACCCTCTTGAGGCTTTCGAACGCTGCTTGCGCCTCTGGTGTCCACCTGAACTTCTGCTTGCCTCTCAGGCAGTCAGTGATGGGAGCCGTAACGCGAGAGAAGTTCTTGATGAACTTCCTGTAGAAGTTGGCGAAGCCTAGTAGGCGTTGGGCATCTTTGCGCGTCCTGGGGCTGTGCCAGTCCAGGATGGCCTGCACCTTGTCCTTGTCCATCGCCAGCCCCTTGTCTGACAGCTTGTAGCCCAGGAAGTCCACCTCCTTGGTGTGAAACTTGCACTTCTCCAGCTTCACATACAGGTGGTTCTCCTTCAGGCGCTGCAACACCTCCCTGACATCTTTCACATGCTGCACTGGGTCATCGGAATAGATAAGGATGTCATCCAGGAAGACCAAGCATTTCCTGAAGAGGAGGGACCCCAGGATGTGGTGCATGAAGGCCTGGAAGCATGCTGAGCCCCCTTGCAACCCGAAGGGCATCACCAGATATTCAAAAGAGCCCAGAGGCGTGAACATCGTGGTTTTCCATTCATCGCCTTCCCGGATCCTGATCAAGTTGTACGCCCCCCTCAGGTCTAGCTTGGTGAAAATCTTGCCCCTGCGTGCCGCTGTCAGGAGATCATCCACCCTGGGCATGGGGAACGCCACTGGCTCTGTCACTGAATTCAGCCGTCTAAAATCCACCACAAGACGGCGCTGTTGCGTGTCTTTCTTGTCCACCCAGAAGACCGGGCTGCCCCCTGCTGCCTTGCTTTCTCTGATGAACCCCCGCTTGAGGTTCTTGTCGATGAAAGCGTGCAGATCCTCCAGTTCCTGGTCTGACATGGCGTACAGCTTGGCTGGGGGTATAGTTGCCCCTGGCACCAGGTTGATCTGGCAGTCAAAAGGCCTGTGCGGGGGTAGGTGGTCGGACTCCGTTTCGCTGAAGACCTCCTGCAGGTCCCAGTACGGCTTGGGTATCGCCTCACCCCCTTTGACGTGCATGGTGGCCACCGTGGCTATTGGAGGCCCCTCCCCTGGTTGGTGCTGCATGCAATGTTCCAGACAAAAGTCCGACCCAAACGTGATGCATCTCTGGTGCCAACTGATGGAGGGGTCGTGGCGCGCCAGCCAGCTCATGCCCAAGACGATGGGGGGGTCTGAGATGGTGGTGACGTTGAATGCCAGTGTCTCTGAGTGCCTTCCCACCGTCATTCTCATGGGGGGGGGTTTGATGAGTGATGGCCCCTCCCAGCAGCTCTCTGCCGTCAATGGTTGCCACGTGCAGAGGAAAATCCAGCTGCAGAAGCTGGATCTGGTGCTCTTCTGCAAAGTTTCTCGAGAAGAAGTTGGCTGAGGCACCACTGTCAATTAGGGCGAGGACCGTCAATGGATAGCCATTTGGGAGCGTGAGCGTCACTTCTAGAACCACTCCTGCTCTGGGAGGGGTGGGCTGGCTCTGCTCCTCTCTGTGTGGGTGGGTGGGCTGGGGCTGTTGTCTGCTGACTGTGCCTGGCTGCTGCCCCTTGTCTCCTGCAGCCAGGCTTTCCCGTTTCCCTGCTGTGGTACTGCGTCAGTGGGGGAGGGCACAACCGTTCCCGCCTTTCCTTGCCACTCCCTGCGATGTGGGCAGTCTCTGACGAGATGCTGGGGGGAGTTGCAGAGAAAGCAATTCCCACCCCTTCCCTCCTTGCGTCTTGGCGCCGCTGGGGTTTGAAAAGCCCGTGCGCGCGCGCTATCAATCTGCATGGGTTCCTGGTCCTGGCTGGCCCCAGGCGTGGCTTGAAAGGGTTGTTGGGGGAGTGGCTTCTCCTGCGACCGTGGGAACCAAGCCCGCTTTGCGCGCGTTGCTTGCTTGTCGCTCCACCGGGATTCCTGTCTCACCCCCACCGCCAGAGCCGCTTTGCTCAGCTGATCCATATTACTGGGCTTTGGACCTCTCGAGAGCTCATCCTTCACCTCCTCATGCAACCCCAAGTAGAACGCCGCTTGCATTGGGGGTGACTCTAGTTCCCACCCCAATCTGTGCACCAGCATGGTGAATTTCGCCCAATACGCGCGAACTGTCATATTTCCTTGGCGTAAATTATGAAATTCCTCCTTAGTCTGGTCCATATGACTATCGGACGAATACATCGTTTTCAAACCTTCTAGAAAAAGTTTGACATTCTTCATGCAAGGATTCTTTGTTGCGATTAACGGTCTTAGCCACTCCCTGGCTGCCCCGGTAAGGTGCTCCACAATAAACGCTACCCGGTGCTCATCATCAGGGAACTCATCGTGGTGCAGCTCAAGAGCATACACAATCTCAGTCTCAAAGCCCTGATATTCCCTCGGGTCTCCATTGAACTTGCTTACTAGGGTCCCAGCTCTCCTTCCTGGCAGCACTTGGACTTGGGGTGCCCCTCCCGCCTTGTTTTTCTCTGCATCCAGCTTGTTTTGGAGGTCTACCGCCACCGCCCTTAATTCCTGCTCTCTTTCCTGTAGCGCTCTCACCTGTTCTGCAAGTTGTAGCCGGTCGTCCTGGACCTTCTTAGTCTCTTCTTTAGCTGCCTTCAATTCCCCCTGCGCCTGCAGCGACAGCTGCTGCAGTTCTTGCTGGGCTTGCTCCGCGATCTGCCGCCATCTCTCCGCCTCTGACACGCTCATCCCGGCAACTCCAAAGTAGCCCAAAAAAGGATTAGGAGGTTGCTGTCACAGTGGCCGGAGTGGACTACTTCAGAGTAACGACGCTAAGCAGCTCTGCATTTTATTCTTTTATTGGTGCTGCGTATTTACAGTGCTGAAGTCATTGCTATTTACACGGAGTGATGTGGTCAGTTGGTTTCAGAACCTCCTAATGGCTTTTGGCGCGTCTTTCTCCAACACAAAAGCTTTGGCAGACCCATCCTCTTTCCCCTCCTCTTTCTGCGTAATTCCGGAGTTGGGGGGATGGGTCTCCCCCCCCCTTATTCGCCCCTTCCTGTCCCACCTGGGACCCTGGCTCCTCTACCCTGCCTGAGCCTCGGCCCCGACTTCCTGCTTCCCCACTGGCATCGGAACTCTCTCTGCTTTCCCCTGTGCTCGGGGATGGGCTTGAACTCAGGAGGGGAGGGACTTCGCGATATCCCCTGTCCCTCACACCTTGAATCAGCCTTCTTATTTGCTGGTCAATGCTGAAAATCAAATGGTTGATACAGGCACAGCTAAAAGGGGCTAGTTAAGAAGTCAGCAATCCTGTGAAACCCGGATCTAGATTTATACATACATACATACATACATACATACATACATACATACATGCCATGCCCATCTGGCTCATAATATAATATGCCTGTTTCATAGAAAGGTGCTGGGGGAAAGTTGTATCTCTTCAAAAGTGAGGGAGGTAAATTTAAACAGAGAGAGCTTAATGGGGAAGGCTACAAAGCCTCTCTCCACCCTCAGCTTACAGCCCTAGGAAACAAGGCTGCAATCCTACGGACGCTAGAAATGTCTCTGGACCCTTTCTAACGTCAAACCTAAAATGCTTGGCACTCGTCTGTCTCGGGAGTCAATGGAGGAATGCACCTATGCGAGTGAAGTCCAGCTGTTGGAAGGTTACGGCATCTGCTGTGGCTGTAGAGACCAATATGGGAGAGACTTGTTTTGTAGACCTAAAATAAAGCCAAGAAAATGGTGGTGGTGATGATACAGGTGCATTGAGATTTATTAACTTATAAAACACCTAAACGTTTTTTAAAAAACAGTGTACATATATTAAAAGATAAAACAGTCAATTCCTGCAGGTCACACAGCAGAAGACATGACACAAAAGGGAAAAAGGAAAGGGCTGGAAGAGGAAAGCAAACATTGGAGCACCTGCTAATGGGTGGAGCCAGGTTGGACTCCCCCTGGCCATGATGTTCATACTGGAATCCAGAGGGCAGAGTCATCTGGCCGCTGGACTTTTAAAAAGACAGATATTTAAAAACCATAACAACCCTCCAATATAATACTATGGATTGGAATAAGCACTTTCCCACCCTATTCTATTTTACAATTTCACTCATAGCAAAAACTTTGAAATAGTGGTGTATGTTAGTGCAGAGAGAGTGCGAAGGCAATGAATGAAGTCTTGGGCATTAATGGTCAGCATGCTTCCTGGTTGGCCAGAAAAAAAGGAAGCAGCAGTGTTGTCATGTGTTCTGGTCTATGGAAGGAAATGGCAAAACTGAACAGCAAAGCGATTGCAAGAAACCATGTTGGGCCACTAGTAAACCCAGCCCAGCATACTTCCTCTCGATTAATGGCCAGCTGGGGGTTTACAACCCACAGCTGCATCTCAGGACATCATCTTCTTCCCAGCTGGCCACTAATCCTCAGGAAATGCCCTTCTCCACAGACATTAGATCTTAATTATTGCCTACGATATGCTGCAAAATGGAGGCAAAGAAAAGAGCAAAAAAGGTGCTAAGTGAAAGTCGCCCCAAGCACAGGTAAAACCATTACAGCGTTTCGGTCTTGAGCATGAGCCATGTGTAAAGAGTGTGAGCATTCATGAGATTAGGACACATGTCTAAATAAATGGAGCCTGGAGAAAGGGGCATTCATGTTTTGATTGATTCTTAACCTTTTCTGGGTTGATAGTACATAGTAAGAAATGGACACGAATGTGTCTCAGTTCTAGAACTACCTACAAAGGCTATGTGAACAGCTAAAGGAAACCAGACCAACAGGAAAATAGTAGTATGAAGGATATGGTGACCTCCTGGTTATCAAAACGTTTTTATCTGCCATCAAAATTTCTTGTTGAGAAGGAACTCCCACATTTGGTTTGAATACAATAGCAAACAGCCCTCCTTGTGGAAAGAGCAAGTGCACACTGGACTTCATTGAAAAGGGATGCATACTTGGGGTCATATTTTGGGTGGACTTGTAAGGTGCTTTCTGAAGAAAAAAATACAGATCTAGGTCTAATTTATGGAATTCTCCAGATGTAAGAACAGAAGAGGAGCCCTTCAGACCAGAGTTGCTAATCCTTCACCCTGCTCCTCAACAGCAACCATCCATATACCCATGGGAAGTTCACAAGGAGGGCATGAGGACAATAGCACTATTTCCCCCCAGTGACTGGCATTTCAGAGGGATGGTGCCTTTGATCCTGGTGGTGTCATACAGTCATCATGGCTAGCAGGCATTGATAGCCTTATCCTCCAGTTTGTCTAATTATCTTTTGAAGTCATCTACATCGATGACCACTACATATTGTGGCAGCAACGTCCATGAATCAAGTATGCGTTTCATGAAGAAGGCAAATACTCATTGACAAGATCTCCAAATTGAATCCAAATTGAATCCAATGATGGGAATGATGATTTTAAAGCGGGACTTTGGCTCTCAGTTGAGTCTCTGTTGAACAGGGGTCAGCAACCTTTTTCAGCCGTGGGCTGGTCCACCATCCCTCAGACCATGTGGTGGACCAGAATATATATTTTTTGGGGGGGAAATGAACAAATTTATATGCCCCACAAATAACCCAGAGATGCATTTTAAATAAAAGGACACATTCTACTCATGTAAAAACACACTGATTCCCAGACTGTCTGTGGACCAGATTGAGAAGGCAATTGGGCCACATCCGGCCCATGGGCCTTAGGTTGCCTACCCCTGCTGTTGAATATGATCCACACCACTGAAAGTGGATTCAGCACATGTTTGAATCACATAGCTTTCCCCCTGGAATCCTGGGAACTATAGTTTGTTAAGGGTGCTGGGAATTGTGAGGGGGAAACAGCAGTTCTAGGGTTCTTTAGGAGAAGTCATGTGCATCGGATATGCTTTAAATGTATGGTGAGGATCTGCTCTATATCTTGTTTTTTTTCCATAGCTCAGCACTATGTACATTTCCTAGCCCCTAGCCCCATTTGTGTTCAACATATGCTACATGCATTTCTTGTTTAACATTCTGCTACGTCTGGGAAAAAGAAATCTTTGGAAGTTTAGTAAGATCCTATAATACTGTAACTTCTTCTCATCAGAATTCAAGTTGTTCCTCATGTTAATCATTCCCCACTGAAAGTGCTTGATTAACAGGTTGATCATCCTTTCTTTGATCAGTGGATCTTGGAATTGAAAGGTTTTGGAAACCTGATCCATATTTGGGCCTGTAATTATAATTGCCCATAAATTTCTCATGAGACAAATCACTCTACCGAAAAAAGAAATTGCGAGGAAGGCTGTTTTGTCTGTAACCTAATGTGTATTTAAAAGCAAAGGAATTTCTACCCTTGTTTTAAAATGCTGGGTAATAAAATGA
Source organism: Zootoca vivipara (assembly GCF_965207765.1). Taxonomy (NCBI): domain Eukaryota; kingdom Metazoa; phylum Chordata; class Lepidosauria; order Squamata; family Lacertidae; genus Zootoca; species Zootoca vivipara. Next base: position 32,360,740 of record NC_142591.1, read on the forward strand.
AGTATACCTCCAGAAAACTTAACTACTGGAAAGAAGCATCTTTTAATCACGCACACTTTAAGCCTTTTTCAAAGGAGAGACTTTACCTTTGCTGATCTACTGACTCTGTACGGTAAGAAAGCTATCTTGCTTTTTTTTTGCATATGTTATCAATGCACAAACAAAGTAATAGTACATGCTCCAGGAAGCAATAGCACTAAAAATATTTGGGTGGCATAGTACAGAGCACACTGCAGTATTTGTTACTTTGTGAGCCACAAACCTTCAATAATTGCCACTATGCAGAGAGCGCGAGCAAGAGCAAGAGTGCGTGCCTGCCTTCCCTATCTCTCTGATAACACACACATCCCTGTGGCGGTGTAACAGTCTAGTATGCTCTTTGCCATAAAACCCAATGTTTGGGTTGGAATTGCATTATGAGCACACAGGCCATATGGAATGCTGTCTCCTCATTGGGCATCTAGAGACAGTGTAAATGGTGAAAAGGTGGAGAGGGGGGGGGGAGGAAGAGGGAGGGAGAGGGAGAGAGAGCATTCTTAGTACCCTCTAAGAGGATGGGCTGGGTCAAGGGGAGATGGCACCCAATTCACCCTACTATTTAATGGGATCACTCCAGGTAGAGAGAATATCCTGTTGTTAGCCTTATCCCACAATGGTCTAGCTCTTGATAAAGACCCTATTTGTCCAAACAGCATGAACCTTGCTGAGATGTTGGCTATCTATTCTTGTGTAGGATGTTTAAAGGTAAGGTAAGGGAACCCCTGACCATTAGGTCCAGTCGTGACCGACTCTGGGGTTGCGTGCTCATCTCGCATTATTGGCCGAGGGAGCCGGCGTATAGCTTCCAGGTCATGTGGCCAGCATGACAAAGCCGCTTCTGGCAAACCAGAGCAGCACATGGAAACGCCGTTTACCTTCCCGCTGTAGCGGTTCCTATTTATCTACTTGCATTTTGATGTGGTTTCGAACTGCTAGGTTGGCAGGAGCTGGGACCAAGCAACGGGAGCTCACCCCGTCACAGGGATTCGAACCGCCAACCTTCTGATCAGCAAGCCCTAGGCTCAGTGGTTTAACCACAGCACCACCTGGGTCCCTGTAGGATGTTTACAGAGTGCCAAAACCCAGCCCTGGGTAATTAGATCAGAGAGGAGCCTTCCTTGTTGTGCTGCTCAAAAAGGCTTGATAGATTAAGGGAGGATGGAAGACAGTCCACCTGCCTCAAAGTGATTAAGCTGGGCTGAGCTGAATTGCCACGAGTGTGGCGATTGCTTGCATTAGGCTCAATGTTTCTGGGGTTACATCTAATAAAAATGTGGCCCAACTTAATTCAAATAGATTCTCTGGTACCTCTTTTCCCTTGCAAAGAAAATAAAGCTATTTACCCTATAGTCCCCTATGTGTTATTGGCAGAAAATGTGGTCATAACTGACATTCTTGACTTGGATTTACCTAAAATATGCATCTGAGGCAAGGGCAGTTCCAGATATTAATAGTTCAACATTAGATTTAGGGTGTGTGTCTCAAATGTTGGAACACAGCAGTGAAGTTCTGCCTTTTTGTGTGTGTGAGACCAGATTGCCATTGGAAGTGAACAAAAAAAAAAAAAAAGAGAAAACTCACAGAGAGGGAAGTGTGAGATCACAATGGATATTATGTTATTTCCATGATGCACATATAAATGCCATTTTCGTTAAATATGGGTCAAAGTTCTCCAAAGCTGTGCTTTGTGTTGAGTCTATGATTCAATTGCCAATTTATTTATTACATTGATATGCCATCTTTCCTTCAAGGAGCTCTCTACCTGGCTCTCTCCTTCCACATTTTATCTCCACAACAACCCTGTGAGGTCAGATTGAGAGGTCCAATGTCACCCAGTGAATTTCCTGTCTACGTGGGGATTCGAAACCTGGTCTCTCAGGTCCTAACATGAGATTGCAACCTGTCCCATTCACTTATGCGGGGACAACTTGTTCTATATACTATGCATTTATTTATCACAATTTATATACCATGAGCTTACATAAACTAATATAATAAACTAATCATAATAAAATACTGATAATATCAACATCCATGCAGTATGCATGGAATCTGCATGTGTCCTCTTAAAAAACCCACCTCCTGGACTTTTTTTTTAAAAAAACCCAACTGGTAAAAGGTAAAAGGACCCTTGACCATTAGGTCCAGTTGTGACCGACTCTGGGGTTGCAGCGCTCATCTCACATTATTGCCCGAGGGAGCCGGTGTACAGCTTCCAGGTCATGTGGCCAGCATGGCAAAGCTGCTTCTGGCGAGCCAGAGCAGTACACGGAAACGCTGTTTACCTTCCTGCTGTAGAGGTACCTATTTATCTACTTGCATGCACTTTGGTGTGCTTTCGAACTGCTAGGTTGGCAGGAACTGGGACCGAGCAACGGGAGGTCACCCCATTGTGGGGATTCGAACTGCCAACCTTTTGATCGGCAAGCCCTAGGCTCTGTGGTTTAACCCACAGCGCTACCCGCGTCCCAACTGAGTCACTGGGAAATCCTTCCAAAGACCAGTCCCTTACACCAGCAATTAAATGTCACCTCAAAGACTCTGATGTGCTCAGGCGATTTCTCCACAAACCACAGAGCTTCCCCATTCATTACAAAAGAAGGACTCCCCCCCCACTCTTTCTACACCAGAATGAGGAACCTGTGGCCCTTGAGGTGATTTTGGGCAACTCCCATCATACCTGACTACTGGCCAGGCTGAAGTAGAGCAGTATCTGAAGGGTCACACAGGTCCCTCATCCCTACCTTAATAGGATAGATTTACTCCATGTTTCAAGGCAATGGAGAAAGTTGCTCATGTTGTCACGGAAGGAGCAATGTTCACACAGGGCTCTGGGTTGGGCTGCATGTTTGGCACGCTGACAGCAAATTTGACTGCACAATTAAAGGAGCAAGACCCCAATGGAACATGACCCCAATGGAAAACAGCCTCACCTGGATATATGCGGCATTGGAAAACCAGGTGGATGGAACAAAATGAGGGAGGTGAGGACAGGTATTTATTTATTTCTTAAAAATTTTATACTGCATAATTATAAAATCATAGAACTGTGGAGTTGGAACGGGCCATGGGTCATCTAGTCCAACCCCTTGCAATGCAAGAATATTTTGCCCAATGTGGGAATTGAACTCACAACCCTGAGATTAAAAGGAAACCTTAATGCAACAGAGAAGGCTCTCTTCCAAGCTGCTACCCCCTGGGCTTCTGAGGGTGGTGGGAAAACCAAGAGAGCACCCTCCACCAATATTTGCACCCAAGAAGGTCTGTGGGGAAGGGAAGTCTCTCAGATATTGGGGGCCTGAGTCATTTAGGGCTTTAAATGCTAATGTTTCTGGCCCTTGAATTGGGCCAGAAACAAACTGGCAACCAGTGCAGCTTTTAAAATGCATGAGTTATGTGATAACTAAAGTTCCCATGGGGAATCCCCCATGACTGTTAAAGTGTTATAATAGTGTTTTAAATGTTTAGTGTGGACCTGATCAGTGTCCTGGGGATATTGCAACTTTTTGTTCTCCCAAACTCTGAAACCCTGTAATCCATAAAATATTTTAATTTTAGAACTCGGAAACTGAAATGACTTCCAGGTATGCCTTTTGCAAATGCCGTAGGTGTGAAACCTCTTAAGTTCCCCATAAATAGATAACACTTAATGCTGTACAGTAAGGAGTAGGTACAAGCCCCGAGCTTTACTAACTGTATCAGAGTAGTAGTCATTATTACACATTAGCTTTAAAAATGAGGAAAAGGAGTGAAAATGGCCGTTGTCTATTATACAGCCTTGTTTAGGGTACTCTACAGACCTCTCCTTATTCTGCATCCATTCTGAGTTGACTTTCTAGAAAGCCAGATAAAAATGAAACTTACTATTTGTTCAGAATAAATTTCCAAAGCTAGGAAGACAAGCAGTGAAAGAGACCCTCCACAAAATAAATCCTTCACTTTCTTTTCTTTTTTTTTTAAAAAGAAGCTAATGAAAGCCAAAGTGACAAAAAGTCCCCGTCCCCCCCCAAATCACGTATGTTCCAGCGTATTACAGGGAAGCATTCTCCAGTTTCCCTCCTTCCCCCTCTTTCTAAATGTTGGCACAACTGTTTGGTTTCCCAACTCTGTGAAAATCTCAAAAATAATGAAAATGCAGCTCCCGTACTTTGTAAGCTCTTGGTGGATATTTTCTCTTACTTTGTCATTTTCAAGGGGGAAAACAATGGTGGCATCTGTGCCCTGGTGCTAAGTGCTCATTTGCATGCACAGGCAGAGAGATATCCGTTTATTATCAATTTTATGCATTACTTCATTTCATGGTGTTAAAACAATTACATTCAAAGGGTTCAGCAGTCCACAGCCAAGCTATTCAGTGCTCCAGCAGCATCATATAATAACGTTATTCAGGGAGAGACACATACATCATAGTTTACTGATTTAGAAGTAAAAGAGGGAAGGAAAGACAGGGAGAGTGAGAGAGAGAGAGAGAGAGAGAGAGAGAGAGAGAGAGAGAGAGAGAGAGAGCACAAGCACAAAGTGGCAGTTCCTATAGAGCTGGAAGTGGAATTGGCAAAAATAAAAAAATAAAATAAAATCTGAGTTATTAGAATAAGCAGGGAAACCGAGGGCAGATGGAGGTGTGATTTATTAACTTCTGAATTACTTTCTAAGAAACTTGGGTCTCTTTTCTAGGTAAAGCTGTTCTCCTGCCAATTTTCCTACCATATACATTAGCAACCTGTTTTATGTGGCCCGTTCCATAAACAAGATTGCAAAGCTCTATAGGAAAAGCAAACAGACAGAGATAGCTGGCACCTCCATGGTCTTATTTTACACTGCCAGTTTGATAGATCTCCGTACTGGGACCCCATGGAGGCTTTTGCAACCTGCCAAACCTGCATGAATGGAAATATGAATTCTGTATTTTGGTAGGAAAACCAACAGCAACCAGGGGATTGAACGTGTTATGAAGGGTGGACAAATTTGCTTGCTAGAAAAGTTCGTTGTGGTCTGTGGAGGAACTTGCCTCAGGTAAACAGCAGGTGCTATGCATGCTATGTAAAGTAATAATTAAAAAGTGCAAAAAACAAAGCTAAACTAACCCCCCCAATATTTCATAATATTTTCTCACCAGGGGACAAAAAGCTCAAATAAAAGCAATTAGCACTAGGAAATAAGGTAAAGGACCCCTGGACAGTTAAGTCCAGTCAAAGGCGACTATGGGGTTGCAGCGCTCATCTTGCTTTCAGGCCGAGGGAGCCGGCGTTTGTCTACAGACAGCTTTCCAGGTCATGTGACCAGCATGACTAAACCACTTCTGGCGCAACGGGACACCATGACAGGAACCAGAGCACACGGGAACGCCGTTTACCTTCCCGCCGCAGCGGTACCTATTTATCTACTTGCACTGGCGTGCTTTCGAACTGCTAGGTAGGCAGGAGCTGGACAGAGCAACAGGAGCTCACTCCGTCATGCGGATTCCAACTGCTGACCTTCTGATCAGCAAGCCCAAGAGGCTCAGTGGTTAAGACCACAGCACCACCCGCTACTAGGAAATAACCTCCCATTGGCAACAATGGGATCTCAACTTAAGAAGGCCCTGAGGAGTTCTGTAAAACCTTCATCAAATTTTAAGGCAGTCTTCACCTGCACTTTACGTTTCCATGCCCTCCAAGGGTCCTGATTTTACAGGGACAGTTCTGGAATTATGATGGCCATTCCGGCTTCTGATTTGATGCTGGAATATCCCTATTTTTCCTGCCAGTGGTGCCACCACTGAGAGAAGGAGCTAGCACCAGGGAGTAGCCCGTTGCCTTTCGATGGCTGCTGCTGGCGGCCTCCTTCCTTGGGGAACTCATAGAAGCTCCTGGAGCATGGGTGGGGAGGAGGAGAGGCTGCAGCCGCCGAGACCCTGTTTTATCTGAAATTGTCCATATTTTTATCTGAGGAAAGTTGGAGGGCATTAATTTCCAGGCACAAGAGTACACCTTGGTCCCAGAAGCTTGCAAACTCCAGTGAATGCAACATCCTGGCCGTATCTCTGATGTTGCTTAAGCCTCCCACACATTATTTATCCAGTTTAAAGCCATGCATGTGATCGGAAGCAAATGTACAAGCTTAACCCTTTAAGTGAAGGAAATAGATCAGCATATGCAAAGGAATGCAGGCATGAATTAGTTTTTTCAACTAAAAACAAAAAGGCCCAAACATCCTTTGCAGACAAAGGAACCCCATGTCCACAACAGAGCTCTAGCACTCTGCAAAAAGTTGCTGGATCAGAGTGACTAGATATAATTCCTAACCTTTTGAGAACTGGGCTCGGTCTTCAGACTTTTCCACTAGAAGGAGCTCCAGATGCTGCAGAAAACTGATTGAACTGAGACGCTTCACAGCAAGTCCAGTTTTCTCAACTGTTTTAGGGTGGCTTTTAAGAAATCAATATTTGTGAACTCTGAAAGGAACTGGCATCATCTGGATGAATGTATCGATTAGTTAGCCACTGGCTTTTGCACTTCCTACATAAAAACATACATAGTGTTATTTGTATGTTGCCTTTCTATACTTCAAACCATGCTCGGGGAGGCTTTCAACATGAAAAAATACATAATTACAACATAACAAAAGGATTCATAAGCAATGTCCTAAATGTTCCAATGCAGGTTCTCAGCTCAAAAGAAGTATTTGTTTACATTGATTTACAAATGCCTATTTTAAGAGAAAATATGTAGAAATGGGAAAATATGCTCCATTTAAAACACACACACACACACCCCTGGATGCATGAATTTTTTTTTTTTTGCAGAGTAATCACAGAAGTAGGGCAGACTTAGGGTGAGCACATGTGAAAATGACACAAACTGGAAATTTGTCCAGCCCTATACTGTTCTGTTTCCAACTGATGTACAACCAATAATTCATGTGAGTGGTAGCCAACTAGATCTTGCTCAGTGGACCCACTGAAAACCATGGCCTTTACTGACTTATGTTCCCTGATTTCAATAGTCCCACTCTGAATATGACTTAATTAGCTACCACCTAGTAAACATAAACAAAGCATGGATTGGTCCACATGAAGGAAATTCCAGTCAACTTTAGACCATGGCACATATCATACAGTGGAAACGTAGTATTGCATTTACTTTACAAAGCTGATTATTACTATTATTCTCAACTAATCTTATCAATAAGTCAAGAATACAGATGCAGGAAGAGAGTGCCAATATTGAGTTATCAGTCATTCTATTTTGAAATGTTCCACGTGGTACTAAAGAGAAAACAGTGGAGGATAAATTCTTCTTTAAAAATCCAGATATGTAGCTATTTCTGATGTATCAGATGAGCTTCCTTAAAACTCAAAGGCACAGCATTATCAGCTTTCAAAGCCTTCCTTAAAATTCACCTCTGTTGTGATGCGTGAAAAACCTTTGAATATAGTTGGGCAGCTGGTGTGTTGTGACAGATGTTTTCCATGGTAATCATGCCGTTACCTTGTGCTTTCTCCATCTGTTTTTTTTTATATCTACTTGTTGTGATATATTTAGACTATAAACTCTTCACTATCATATGGCACAGATATCAAATAATGAGCACATGGTCAGTCACTGAATTGGGTACTCTTCACGCCAGCCACACTTGAATATCTATTTTCCAACTGGTTATGTAAAACAGTAACCACCAGTATTGTGCCAGTGCCCCTGCTTTCCATTCCAACAAGATTTCATGATGGTATCATGCACTGTACTATCATAGCTCAGCTGGTAGAGCCTAAGACTCTTAATTTCAGGGTCACAGGTTTGAGCCCCACCTTGACCAAAAGATTCCCTTTCAACGCTACAATTCTACAATTCTATGATCTACTTTATACACTGCAAAGTGCAGTGGTCAGAGATGTTTCAGTGGCTTATAGGTTATGACATGAAATTTATTGCTCGTGTATTATGATTAGGTTTCGTACAGTCCTAGACGTGGTATAGCTTTGTCTCCATGATTGCATTCCTCTGCCGACATTTTTCCAACCTGATGTCATTGACCCTGCATGTTACCTGTGCAAAAGGCATCAGCTGTATAGGTAAAGGTAAAGGGACCCCTGACCATTAGGTCCAGTCGTGACTGACTCTGGGGTTGTGGCGCTCATCTCACATTATTGGCTGAGGGAGCCGGCGTACAGTTTCCAGGTCATGTGGCCAACATGATAAAGCCACTTCTGGTGAACCAGAGCAGCACATGGAAACGCCGTTTACCTTCCCGCTGTAGCGGTACCTATTTATCTACAGTGGTACCTCGGTTTAAGTACACAATTGGTTCTGGAAGTCTGTACTTAACCTGAAGCATACTTAACCTGAAGCGAACTTTCCCATTGAAAGTAATGGAAGGTGGATTAATCCATTCCAGACACTCCGCGGAGTACTTAAACTGAAGCATACTTAACCTGAAGTGAACCTTCCCATTGAAAGTAATGGAAAGTGGATTAATCTGTTCCAGACAGGTCCGCGGAGTACTCAACCTGAAGCGTACTTAACCCGAAGTAGGAGTGTAATTGGTTCTGGAAGTCCGTACTTAACCTGAAGCGTACTTAACCTGAAGCGAACTTTCCCATTGAAAGTAATGGAAAGTGGATTAATCCGTTCCAGACGGGTCCACGGAGTACTTAAACTGAAAGTACTCAAACCGAAGCGTACTTAAACCGAGGTATGACTGTACTTGCACTTTGACGTGCCTTCAAACTGCTAGGTGGGCAGGAGCTGGGACCGAGCAATGGGAGCTCACCCCGTCACGGGGATTTGAACCGCCGACCTTCTGATTGGCAAGCTCTAGGTTCTGTGGTTTAACCCACAGCGCCACCTGGGTCCCTGTATAAGTAAAGATTTGCATTAATTGGTACTACATGGACAACTGGTATTCTGCAGGTCTTTGTAAAGACCTAGAAGGAGATATTTTAAAAGGTCTGCTGTAGTGAATAGTTGAATCAAAAGACAAAGATGCTCATCATGAGTGGAGGGTGCTTACAATCAGTCAATTTTTTCCATCATTACATTTCGTGCTGTACTGAAGAATCACAACTGAGGGTTGAATTCAAAGTAGCATCCCATCCATGCAAAGATGGCTGCCTGCACAATGGGACTTCCGCCCTCCTTCTCCTGTGCATGCTAAATCTATTCTAGGGGTTCCCTTAGCCCTCTGGAGAAAATATGGGGAAGAGGGCATTCCTGGGTGGAGGAGAGGAAGGGAAGCCACTTTTTTCAAGCAGAACTTCTTGAATGGGCAGGACACATTAGTTGGAGACTTTACCCACTTGAAAAGCTTTAGAACTCAGTGTACAGGTGGTGACCATTTTGCACATGTTCAATTAACATGTGACCACTGCTGTGCCCCTTTTTGGCCCCATAAGGGAGTGGAAAGAGGTGAGGTGGTCTTACACATACTCTGCCAACACATGTGATGGCCCAGAATGCAACCCCTATGCAAACAGGGAGTTGCCTGTATGTGCTTACATTCAGCTACATTCCATCCAGACTTGTGGGTGTACCACAGTCATGTGGAGGAAGTAATAACAATGCAACTAAGCACACCATTTTATCAGTGCTCATTTTAAAATATGTGCTAAAACACAATTTTATTTTATTTTGTTTAAGCGCTGCTTTAAATATTTTTGGACAGATGGAAAAAATAGTGGTTTTCCACATTTTTTTTAATATATAAAAAAATCAAGTAAAAAACTAACAGTAAAGAAAGGCAGAGGCTGGATAGGAATTAGTGGAAGTCTTCCAAGGTGAGGGGCCATTGCAATAGGGCTTAACTGCCTGAAACATCACTGCAGTCAGCAAACCCCTGCCTTTTAAAGAAGATGGAAGGGTAGCACTAAAGTGTGGAGATTGCGCTGCTGTTCTTTTCCTTCCGAAATGTTGGATTTGGTGAGCTCACAAAAGAGATGGAAGAATCACAGGAGAGCCTATGTGATTACCTGTAAATGTGAGTGAATAGAGAGCAACTCCTGGCATGGAGCATGTGGAGAGGAGGCAGTATCTGAACACTAAAGTTGATTCAATGCTATTGTCACCACGACCCTTTCTCAACTAAAGAAGAGCAGATGAAGTGGTAGCATTGCTTTTTAAGCTTAACTGTATATTGTGGCAAGTGGCAAGCGGCAAGGGCAGTACTAGGTCCTGCCCAGAGCTGGGGAAACAGCCCAGAGGAGGGGGAAACAGGCAGCCAGATTGCCACAGTCAGTGGCATTGGATCCAGATGTCTCCACCCCAGCACTGCAGTTCTCAACATCAGTGGACCTGGGTTAGCTGGTATTCCTGCATTGCACACGGTTGAACTAGAAGACTCTTGGGGTACCTTCCAGCTCTAAAATCCTGTGGTTTTGTGATTTCCTAGCTGGCTCTCAGGGCCACAGGAACAGAGGAGATAGCCAGGTAGAAGTTTCAGGGCCATCAGTGAAGTGGCTGATGGGGAAACACCTGCATACACCTGCCTGGATCAAGCCCTAGCTGAGAGCCAGTAAGGGATGGGGTCTATACAATTTTGCAGTGTGAGCTGCTTCAGTGCTGAAGCAACAGCTCCCTTAAGGCTCAAAGTGCAACCTTCCTGTACTTGAGAGGATGACTGATCAACGCAGTGTAATAAAATGAACCATGTTAGTGGGCATGGTGTTCTTAAAACAGAGCAATTCTGGGACAAATCTATACCTTTGATAGCAGTTGGCTGGAAAATTAACAGCAAGAAGAATTTCTGAGATCTTGTCGGAGAACATATGGCAGGCTCTGGCTTTCTTACTAAATCAGATGATATTACTAGAACTGGGTCATTATGCACACATTGTAATCTAGCGTTAAACCCAACAAAGTAATATTTAGCTTGGGTTTTAATTGTGCTACTGGGATTTATCTTTGCTTCTCAAAAGGGGGAAAAAAATCAAGAAGGAGTTGGTGAATTTGTATTCTTTTTAAAGGGGCTTCTACACTTGATGGAAGTGAACCACAAACTGCATAATGTATACATATGTGTTTTTAAAGTATAAATCAAATGGCTTATATATGTTTTTAGGTTTGTATACAAATGAATCACACACACAGAGAGAGACAGGAACACAATGCCACAATATCATGTGATGAAATGTTATATTTTTGAACTGCATCTATTGCACAATTGCTCTCTCCCTCTTTTTATAAAATGCACCTGTTTCTAGTATGTATGTTCTGAATGTGTGCAACTTTTGTAAAGAACTGCTTAATGGATGAGAAGAACAGTTTGTGCTGCGTTCTGTTTCCAAGGCCAGCCAGTCAAATGTGTCTGGAGAACATGAAACTGATTGCATTTCCCTGGCTAGGTGTATATGAGACTTCTCAGGAAGCGGGGGCTATGCATATCAAGGCTCAGCTGTGAGGGAGTGGTAGAACCTCCAGGTAAACTATTTTTGAACATAGGGACTCCATTGAAACTGCCACAACATTTATTAGGTTTGCACAGCTCTGTTTATCCAGTCTGGCCGCTGGATCCCCTAGTGTTGTTGGTGGCAATTCATTCAGTTTAGATCACACATTTCTTTCTCAACAAAAACATAAGGAACCTAATGAAACAACAGTTGTTGTTGTTGTTTAGTCGTTTAGTCGTGCCCGACTCTTCGTGACCCCATGGACCATAGCACGCCAGGCACTCCTGTCTTCCACTGCCTCCCGCAGTTTGGTCAAACTCATGTTCGTAGCTTCGAGAACACTGTCCAACCATCTCGTCCTCTGTCGTCCCCTTCTCCTAGTGCCCTCAATCTTTCCCAACATCAGGGTCTTTTCCAGGGAGTCTTCTCTTCTCATGAGGTGGCCAAAGTATTGGAGCCTCAGCTTCACGATCTGTCCTTCCATTGAGCACTCAGGGCTGATTTCTTTAAGAATGGATAGGTTTGATCTTCTTGCAGTCCATGGGACTCTCAAGAGTCTCCTCCAGCACCATAATTCAAAAGCATCAATTCTTCGGCGATCAGCCTTCTTTATGGTCCAGCTCTCACTTCCATACATCACTACTGGGAAAACCATAGCTTTAACTATACGGACCTTTGTAGGCAAGGTGATGTCTCTGCTTTTTAAGATGCTGTCTAGGTTTGTCATTGCTTTTCTGTTTTACAACAGTAAAACAGAGGAAATGAAATTGATTGGATCCTGGTGGCTCTGTTCGCCTCTCTGTTGATACATTAGAAATTTGAAATAATGTCCAGAAAGATCTGGTTACAGGTAGGTAGCCGTGTTGGTCTGAGGCGAAGCAAAATAAAAAAAATCCTTCAGTAGCACCTTAAAGACCAACTAAGTTTTTATTTTGGTATGAGCTTTCATGTGCATGCACACTTCTTCAGATACACTTGAAACAGAAGAGTCAGACCCTTATGTATATACAGAGGGTGGTGGGGGTGGGTGGGAATGGGTGATGGGCTGATGGGAGTGGTAAACCTGTAGATGGCTGTTAACGACTGCTGGTGACTGCAATTGGTCCTGCGGGGGGAAAGCAAGGGCTGAGGCGCTAAAGAAAGCTTGATCATGCATAATGAGATAAGAATCCTATGTCTTTGTTCATCCCAGGTGGCTCCATGGTTTTAAGCTTGGTAATGAGTTCCAATTCAGCAACTTCTCTTTCCAGTCTGTTCCTGAAAATTTTCTGTAATAAAACAGCTGCTTTGAGATCTTGTATACAATGTCCTGGGAGATTGAAGTGTTCTCCTACTGGTTTCCATAAGACAGAGAAACCTATGAAGCCTATGCTTTGAATGCTCTTCCACACATGGCTTTATAATAGGGGTGGGGAACTTTGGCCTCCCAGAAGCTATCGGACTATAATTCCCATCAGCCCCGATCACTGCCTGTGCTTGCTGTGGCTGATGGGAGTTGGTGTCCAACAACATCTGAAGACCCACAGGTTCCTCACCTGTGCTTTAAATGCTCTTGCAGGCAGCTGAGATTGTATGTACCATGTTAGCAGGGAAAGGTGTACATTTCAAGTTGCCCTCCAGTCAACCCTAAACCTCTTAGATGCACTGATTTTATAACATGTTAAGGGGAAGTGTTTAGAAAGAGACTCCCATATCTGCCTCCAGCAGCTGAAGAGTAAAAACTCTGCTTACTCTTTTTTCTTTTGATCTAGTGTTAATAAAGTCAGCAATATATTAAATAGCATTTTGGCAAGCACTTGACACAATAAATTCTTTTCTATAGCTAAAAACAGTAAAAATGATTTATGAGCAAGGCATGAGTGCCTAAGGAGGGGAGCCAGTTCCAAAGAACCCAATCAACACGGGTAAATGTAGTAAGCAGCCCTCACTTGTCTAAAACCTGCTTTGGTCATTACTTCATTGGCCACCTGGCAGCTCAACCAAGTTGCTTCTGTCAAGTAGAGCACATTGTGATTTGGCCCGATTTGACTATGCCTAGGATTACCAGGTTTTGATCTGGGTTCCATACATGTGCTTTCTTAAAAGCAGTGGCTGGATCGCTAATCAGCAGCTGCTGGTGTCCACTAGTTCAGGTGGGGCTGCTAGGAGATCATGTGGCGGTGGGGGGAGTTGTTCTGGTTTTCTCCCCACCCACCTCCTTGGAAAGCTACTGTGGACACTCAAGTTTGGTTAGTCAACCAGCTACAAACTCATCTAACGGTTACCTCATCCAGACCACATTTCACCAGCTTTTGTGCAAGAATATAATGGGGAACTTTGTCTCAGGCGTACTGAAATCAAAATACACTACGTCTTCTACCTCATCTGCACCATCCAACTTTTTGTAAGAGCATTTTAAGTTTGCCAAAGTGTTTTCTGTTCTTTTTATCCTTAGAACATGCTGCAATTTTATCAAAACAATGAAAAGTACTAGCACCTAAAAGACAAATAAATTTATTATGCCATGCGTTTGGGGCAGGTAAATGCCACTTTACCAGAGGCCCCATTCGCAGATGGGAAATTTAAAGTGGGACCTTACGCATGGGAAGATATTACTCTACCAAGTTCTGGCTGTACCAGTTTCTGAGGAGCAACAGTTGGAGAGGGCTATTGCCCTCATGTCCTTCCTATGGGCTCAAGCTCTGCTTGTGGGCATCCCATAGGCATCTGGTTGGCCACTGTGAGAACAGGATGTTTGATGAGATAGTACTTTGGTCTGATCCATATTCCTAGGTTATGTTCTTAATGAATCAGCCCTAAGTCAATCACATTAAAGCAAACACAGAGCGAAGTCTTCTGGCGAGCAGGTAGGGAATGGAATACAAAGCTGGCTAGTCATGGGTAACTCGCAAGGCTGAGATTTCAGGACTTGCCGGATCGGGGCTCTTTGATCAGTCTGAAATGCCGTGTGCATCAGATACCATGGCCCCATTGCTCTTTGTTCTTCACCAGCTACAGTACATGTCCACTGTCTGGTTTGTCAATCATCTGATTCAATGGCTGTTTGCCTGAGAAGCTGCTGACAGGGGGTGGGAGTGGGGAGCAGCTAGAGCTTAATTACCGTACCTCATTAAAGGGCTTCTCATTCATATTCAGTAAGGAATCATTGGAGTAGACAGATATGTCTTTGTTAGGTGAACTAGAAACTGCAGTCTTTTAAAAAGAAAGTCCTGCCACTTATGTGTTTATGCCTGTTTGGTTAAGGGATTCTTTTAACATTGTTGAAGGAAATGGCAAGAAAATTAAAGAATAAAATATTTAAATGAGCGAATTTGCTGTAAAGTCACAAGACAAGCTTTGGGAAAGGCAGCCATGCCCTTTTACTAAAATACTTTTTACAAAAGCCCATCACTTTTTCTTATTTTTGGACTCTCCATTGCTTTCTTTTGGATTGAAGTAAAAGAGAAATCAGTTGCAAGACTGTGAAGGAACATAACAGTTTAAGATTCTTCTGTTCTTGTTCCACCATAGGAATGTGGTGGGGGGTTTTTCGGGGGGGGGGAGTGAAATGTTTGCACAAAATTAATCTGAAAATTAGGTGCCTAATCTGAAAATATTTATTTAGAAGCAATCACACTACTTAGACATCACAAGAACTTGGTCCTCAGAAAAATCCAGAGGGTTGGTGATCAGGTGAGTACTTCAAGTGACTTCAGATTTGTGAATATATTTTTCTTCTGAGGCTTCTCCCACAATCCAAACCCCTTTGCACCTGGGTATGTTTGTGAAGATCTCTGACCAGTCCTTCTTGCTTCCACTAGCAGAGTGATGCCAATGTCACCCCACTAGCAAGCAGTTCTCCATTCAGTCTACTTAACATCCAGGCAGCAGCAGCGCCACTTATGGGGTCCTCACTATTGGCAGCCTGTAGAAAGTCCAGAAGTGAAGCATCCTGGGAATGAGTAGGAGTAGAAATATCTCAGGGAAATAATGCTGAAGTTGTAATATGTATGTACCTTACAAGTTGCTAATTTCTCACAAGCATCACTACTTATTCACAGGGGGTCAGCTGCTATGCAGGAAGCAAAGGCAAGCAGTTATTTGTTGCAGGAGATTCTACTATGGGTGCAGTTTCCTCTGTCACTGTGGAGGGCATACCTTTGACTTTTCACTTTGAAATGCCGCCCCCAATGGGTTTTACTTCTGAATAAACATGCTTAAGGTTGTGTTGTAGGGGTGGAAATAATTCTCTCCTCCTCCAACAACAACAACTAAGTGCCAATATAGCATCAGTGTGCAGGACAGAAGGTGGTCCTGAATCTACTGACAGATCTCTGGACACTTTGCAGTAGATCAGCAAGGATTTCTGACTCCCCAATTGTTTTAACTATAGAAAGAACAAAAATACCCCATCTCCTTTATTATAATACTGAAATAAAGAAAGCTTAGGAATGAATCTAGATTCAGGTAAGTAGCCGTGTTGGTCTGACGCAGTCGAAATAAATTAAAAAATTGTCCACAGGAAAGCTTATACCCAGAACAAACTTAGTTGGTCTCTAACGTGCTACTGGACAATTTTTTATTTTTTATTTTTATTTCAATTTAGGAATGAATGTTTTGTTTGAAAGGACTGGGAGCAACTTGCAGTTCTAGTACCCAGTCTAAACAAATCCCTGGGCTCAAAATTCCTTAAACTAAAGTGTTTTGTTTATTTGCACCAGGTGCTGGTTGGTAAATATCAAGGTTTTTATAACAGCAGCAGCAGCAACAACAACAATGAAGTAGATCCTGAAAGTTTGAAGTCTTCTCACCCTTGCTCTAAGGAACACAACTACTAAATGGTTTATAATACCATTTAAGCTGCCTCATGAAGCTGCTGTGGGATCTTTTTGTAATTGTGAGAACTGTGAGTGTTATCACCTCTCTCTCCCCCCCATCCAAACCTGTGGGCCTCCTTCATCTCCACTGGGTCTCCATCTCTATGTGCTTGAATTGGCTTCCCACATGCAGTGAAGAAACATGGCCACATGTATGTATAAATGGAATCAATCAGAGGAAAATTTGAGGGTGGGGGAGGAGAAGAGTCAGGATTTGTGATGTTAGACAAGAAGGTGTTGTCCCAAATAGAAGAGTGGGACATTTGATAATTGCTGATGTCCTAGCTCCTCTTTAAAAGATGTACATATGTTGTGACATCAAAAGCCTTTAGAACTATTTCCCCTTTTATCCATAACCCTGAGTGTTAAGAGGTGTGTGTGTGTGTGTGTGTGTGAGTGAGTGAGTGCAGAGAGAGAGAAAAACATGAAGAAACTGGAATGTACAGAAAGCAGCTTGATTTTGTGTGTGTGTGTGTGTGTGTGTGTGTGAGAGAGAGAGAGAGAGAGAGAGAGAGAGAGAGAGAGAGAGAGAGAGAGAGAGAGAGAGAGAGAGAGATTTGATTGTTAGAAAGCATTTGGTGTTCCAGGAAGCAGATCCAAACAATGCAAACTGCGATTTTCAACACGATGCAGTTGTCATATAGGGGTGGTTTACAAGGAGCTCGATTTACAGGTTATCACACATTGCAAAATCTTCCCAAAGTGGGTTGAGCCTCGAAGCAGCCACTACTTCTTGGAGGCTCAATAAACTTTATATAGCAACCCCCCCCCCCCGACTATATGGGGATGATAGGGGCCGGGGCCAGAGGCTTGCATGGGATCAAAATGCCATCATTTTCACAACAGTAAATTTCACTGTTTTCCAAGCATGTTGCTACTCCTTTTTATTGCATATACATCAAACTGTCTCTGATATATCTTGTGTGTCAAGGCTGAAAAAAGGTTCACACATCAGATGCTGACTCTGGGGGAAAGTGTTTTAGGAGGGGTGCATTGACATAAGGTACAAGCAGTCCTTCACAGGCACTTAAGCCATGCCATTTTATGATGCACAGTTAAAAAGGTGGTGGTGGGGGTTTGAACAATGCAGACACCCTGTGATTTCAAGCCAAGTTGGGCTGAAATTTTAAAAGTTCAATCCCTAGCCTTCTTTGAAACACACCTAAAGCATATCCTTGCAGGGTGTGGATATTAGTTTTCCCCGATACCCGAACAGCATCCAAGACAAAAATGGATTCACTTAATATTATCTAACCTGGCACCCTCAAAATGTTTTTGGACTACAACTCCCGCCATCCCATTAAGAACAGTGTGGGAAGCTGCTTTAAGCTGAGCTTAAATATCTAGCTTAATATTGTTTGCACTGGTTGGCAAAGGCTCTCCGAGTTTTCAATCTCGGGGCATTCCCAGTCTTACCTGGAGATGGTGGGTATTGAATCTCGAACCTTCTGTCTGCAAAGCAGATGTTCTGCCACTAAGTGACAGGTCCCCCCTTGGAGCTGTAGTCCGAAACAGCCTGCCAGTAGAAGCAACATTACAGGAAGCACATCATGGAATGGCACAAATCGCATCTTGTACCTTGCCCCCGTACAGATCTACTATATGTCAGCCTGTGATCGAACTTGAGAGCCAGTTGGTATTGAGTTGTGCTTCACTCAGAGTAGACCCACTGAAATGAATGGCCATGACTTGCTCACTATTTTCAATGGGTCTATTCTGAGTAAATATCAGTTGAATGCATCCCATGGTGTTTGCACACCACATTCCACTGTTCCTGTGGGTCAGCTCTTTTGGAGGAAGTGAGTTACATGGACAGAACAGAGGGTGGGTACATGGGATGTGGCCATAAGCTTGCCATTACCTATATTGGACTGGTGTGATGCCTGTGTTTGTAACCATCCGTGTGCACTTGCTGCACATTGTGACACAAGGCTCTGTTGCTTTATCCTCTAAGGGAATCTTTCAGCCACTGCTCCCTCAATGGAATGGGTAGAGCCCACAGAATATACTAGCAGGAACACATAAATTCAATGTCCTTGTCCATATCAACAGAAACTCAAAAAAGGACTGTTAGCTTTTAGGTATTTAGTTAAGGGGTCCAGGAGCTCACGTGGGTGCCAATGGGCCATAGAACCTTCCAAGTGGTGGCCCTGGTGGGATTCTCCCACTTGCCGCATGTCAATGGATGACCCTTAACCCAGAGTCAACCTACCCCATTGATAAACCAGCAGGTGGGCTGCTTGATGCTGGGTACCTACCCAATGCCTTCATCAAAGCCTACTTAACATCAGTCATCAATACAGCTGTAGACTATTTCAACCCAATACCAGCATCTATGTCTTATTCCCACTCTTGGCTGGACCTGCATTGGGCTGCATGGGCATTCTGTGCTCAGTCGCTCCCACTCCCTTTTCTCCAACACAGCTCGATTCCACTGGGGGAGGGCGGAGGAGGCCTGCCCAAGCCTTTAAACCTCCCTACAAGATTTTGGTTTAAAGAATAGAAATGAAAATGAAATAAAATAGTGTTAGCACCAGGGTAGAGCTGAAGCTAATATGCATTGGTGGCAGGAAGACAGGAGCTCTGGGTTTGCAGCAAGGCACACCTTTTTCACATCCCACAAAGCATATATTTTATCACATCATCTCCTAAAAAGAGCAAAAACTTTGAATTGTGCCTTATTTCCCATTAATAACAACAATAATAACAACTATGGGGAAACATTAGGTTTCTCTTCTTGGAGAAAAATCATCTTGGTTCCTTTTTATAGGCAACTGCTTTTTTGGAAAAACGTTAAGGGATTGATCACAAGTGAAATACTTCAGACGATTTAGCTGGTAAATCTGAGTGAGGTGGTTATTTTCTCTCTAGCCGCAGAGAGAAGCAGGTTAGCAGGTAAATACATTGTATTGCAGAGGCAGCACATCCCCACTTTATGTAGACAATCTCTCCCATCTCTCTGCTATGTGTGTGGAATACCACAGCCCTTCTCTTTACTGGAAAATCAATTCTAATGTAACTGGCACAGATTTAAGACCCTTCTTGAGTACATGATGAGCCAATGAGCTGTAGAACTTGAGTAACTTGGTGGGGAGAAAATCCAACTTCAAATAGGTCTGAGACCCAAGGAAACCTAAAGCTTCAGTAAAGATATAATGACATTTAATGTGTTGAGGTTGTAGATACAACTGGATAGCTGGCTCTATGATTCTATATCTTTGCTATGGCTCCTCAAGACTAGATAGGCTATGCACCATGGTTCTCCCCAAATGTTAAATAGTTGGCTCTAGGAATAACTGACTGTCTAATCTAAGGTATTTTAGGACAATGCTTTTATTCCCATATCTTAGATTTTGAGCATGAACTTAATCAAATTTTAGTGGCAATGCAGTCAAAACCTAAACTATGTATTTAAATAGTTGGATTATGAAGATGATGACAACCATGTTACGTTTCATACCTCCATGGATTTATCTAAAAATGTACTGTCAAATGAACTTGGTTGTGTTGGGATATCAACAAAAATACATAGAAATAAAGAAATGCATCCATAAAATTAAACCATAGTTAACATTTTAACAGAAAAGGTATAACATAGTATGTGTACCACTTTAAATCCTAGGGTTTTCAGAAAAAGCCACGTAGCTTATGCAAATACTAGGAATTCTTTCCACAGAATTACAGATGTCTGAGGAGAAAGATTGACTGTTTAACTATCCCGTTGATCATAAATAAGGATAACATCATTTTTTCACCATTCTTTAACCACTTGAATAATGAATATGAGGGTCTAATGAAAGTGAAAGGAAGGTTCATTTATTTTTGAAAGATCTCTCATGGCAGATATTAGAGTTCTCACAATCTGTGACCATGGATTGTGTTGGCTGAGTCCACAACATCTAGAGCAGGCATCCCCAAACTTCGGCCCTCCAGATGTTTTGGACTACAATTCCCATCTTCCCCGGCCACTGCTCCTGTTAGCTAGGGATCATGGGAGTTGTAGGCCAAACATCTGGAGGGCCGCAGTTTGGGGATGCCTGATCTAGAGGTTACCAGATTGACTACCCTAAACTTAGTGGTTTTTTAAAAATAAAAAATATACGGTATGTTTAAATACTGCCTTCATCAGACCTATGCCAATGTACTAAATGTATGTGTGAGAGGGATGGTGATTATATCAGCTGACCCCATTCCTTGGCTTGCCTAGCATTCGTACATCAAAAGTCACCTCTGAACAGGCCACAATGTGCATAGGATGAAATAGCAAAATCTGGACACTTCATGGAGGGGGGGGGGGTTTCTAATAATATATATATATACAACTGAAGAGAACATGCATCAGGTTCCGTATGCATAGGCCCTTGTGCTATGATCCAGTGGGTGGACATCAGGTGTGCTGAAGGTCAGGATCAGGAATTGCAACCCCAATGCTTTGCACCTCAACTTGGAGCAGTGGAATAAGTAATAACCGACATCCAGATCATATTCGGCCTCCAGTAATGACCAGCCTCCCTGGTTTGGTTGGGGGGAAGGAATGGAGAATGAAAACATTTATGTGTCATGCAGCAAATGATCATAAATTAATTTCTGACCTCGATGGGCAATCAAAAGATACCCTGCAGCATTACATTTCATGACCATATTATTAGCTTTGATTACATAGCTACAAATGTTCTTAGTGGTTACAATTACCCAGGCCTATTCTAATGCCAGCCATGGTAATTGCTTCGATGGCTATATTCTACATAAAGAAATGTTTCCTTCCATTGGTTTTAAATTTAATACCCCTTTAACATAACTGAATGTCATTTTAGTCTCAAACTGTGTGACATGGTGAGAAACAGGAATGGTCCAATTCCACCATATAAAATAGCAATTAGCTCAAACAATAAGATAACCAAAGATTTTTAGGTTTTTAAAATGTCTGAATTTGATTAGCTAATATTAAAACCTCTTCTATCTCTCTCGCTCTCTCTTCTATCATTGCTATTAAAATTGGCATATATTCCGGCATATAAAACAATTGGGCGTATAAGACGACCCCCAACTTTTGAGAAGATTTTCCTGGGTTAAAAAGTAGTCTTATATGCAGGAATATACAGTATATGGAATAATTTTCTAACTCTCCTTCATAATACTGAACACCATCATAAACATCACTTGAATAAGGACAATATACTTGCGAATTAATTCTAAAAATGGATTGTTGTGAGATAGTTGTTACACCTCCATGAATATGCTTTGAATAACCAGTCACTGTTCTTTTAATACAATACTGTCAAGACCATGATAGCTTTGCCACAACTATTTATGACAAACATGAAAAGTTAGGAGAGCCCTGTTGAATCTTGACAAAGACCTATATAGTCCAGTGTCCTGTGGTCAAAGTGGTTAACCAGATGCCTAAGGGACATCCACATGCAGGACCAGAGTTGTTATTGTTGTTGTTTAGTCATTTAGTCGTGTCCAACTCTTCGTGACCCCATGGACCAGAGCACGCCAGGCACACCTGTCTTCCACTGCCTCCCGCAGTTTGGTCAGACTCATGTTGGTGGCTTCGAGAACACTGTCCAACCATCTCATCCTCTGTCGTCCCCTTCTCCTTGTGCCCTCAATCTTTCCCAACATCAGGGTCTTTTCCAGGGAGTCTTCTCATGAGGTGGCCAAAGTATTGGAGCCTCAGCTTCATGATCTGTCCTTCCAGTGAGCACTCAGGGCTGATTTCCTTCAGAATGGATAGGTTTGATCTTCTTGCAGTCCATGGGACTCTCAAGAGTCTCCCCCAGCACCATAATTCAAAAGCATCAATTCTTCGGCGATCAGCCTTCTTTATGGTCCAGCTCTCGCTTCCATATATCACTACTGGGAAAATCATAGCTTTAACTATAAGGACCTTTGTTGGCAAGGTGATGTCTCTGCTTTTTAAGATGCTATCTAGGTTTGTCATTGCTTTTCTCCCAAAAAGCAGGCATCTTTTAATTTCGTGACTGCTGTCACCAACTGCAGTGATCATGGAACCTAAGAAAGTAAAATCTCTCACTGGACCAGAGTACAATACGGTAACTCTCTCCCCACTTGTGATTGCCACCAATTGGTCTTCAGAGACATATTGCGTCTGATTCTAGAGGCAGTACACAACCATCATGACTAGCTGCCATTGCTAGTGTTTAGAATAGAATAGAATGGAATGGAATGGAATGGAATAGAATAGAATAGAATAGAATAGAATAGAATAGAATAGAATAGAATAGAATAGAATAATTTATGGGCCAAGTACTGGTAGCAGCACTAAACCAGCAGCACTAAATCATGTGATAGCAAATTCCATCATTTATACACTGTGCGAAGAAGTACTTCCACTGCTGTCAAGAAGCCAAGAACCTCTCTCCAAGAGCCCTTGCTCATGGAGGCCCACAAGCCGGTGTAACCTGCCCTGGGACCTTATAGCGAAGGGTAGCTAAGAAATCTTATGGATAAATAAATAATAAAATACAACAAATACAACACAATGATTCTGAATAAGTTAGCCATAGAATGTGATTATATTGTTATTTCTCACATTTAGTGGTTTGTGGCTTCCACCTCTCTGTTTTCAAACTGGTTCAAGTTGGTGACCCCATAACATTTTCTATGTGTTCTGCTGCAATTGATGGCACTTTTACAATACAACTTTTAACAGATGGTAATGCTCAAATGAGCAATAGCTGATTTTGCCTTCCTTTCTGGTGAAAGCAGTAGTACTAGTGAAAATGCACAGCTCCTGAAATCCATGGCAAAAATTCCAATAGGCCAACTGAATGAACAATGGACAGTTTCTTTTTCTTCTTCTTAAAAATGCATTCCATGTTTGGGGAGTCCGAACTATTCCATTTTCTTTTAAAGACAGAGGCTTGCTATAATAAAACTGTTAACTTTAAGTTACAATAAGCACCATTACATAATCTTTGTCAGCTTCATAAAGTCTCGACCTTTCCCCAATTTCTATGTGGGGAGAAAAACACTGAGAGCCAACATTTCATAGCTGTTTTAATAAATACTTTGGTTACCACCAAGGCTACCAAGGCACTCAGCTCTGAAATGTCTAAAAGTAACAGGTGGTGAGTTCAGGAGGGGAGGGGGAAAGTTGGGGGCCAAGGGGGAAAAAAAGATGTGTTTTACATGCTCCACTGCCACCTAAAATCTTTGTTGAATAACATTTGGCATTAGCTAAGTTTCTTTTACTATTTACAATAAATTTTGTCGAGACCTCAGAGCGACTTATTTAAGTGTGTCAGCCAGGAGTTGTTATTTGGTTCTGTTTAGCTTTCCCAATATTTCCACGGAGTTAAGCCTTGTATAAATTAAAACAACAACAACAGCACAAAGAGGAAATACTGTTCAGTTTCAAAGTGATGAGAAATAGGGAGGCAAACTGTTGTTTACTGTATGGAATACATCTCTCTCTCTTTCTCTCTCATTTGCCTTGATGGAGGTTGACAGCTCAGAACGCATTTCAGTTCTGTCCATAGGCAGTGAAATGTGTGAGAAACTAATACTCTGAAAATTCTCATATGCATATGAAAAAATAATGGTATGAAAAGAGGCCAGGGGATTAGGACAAGATAAATTTATACTAAGCTTTACACATTCCATTGACAAATTTGCTGTTTTTGCATTGTTGCCTCCGACCTCCCGGTTACCGAGGGGATGACATTAAACGGGGAGAAAATGGCTTATTATGTGTGATAAATTCAAACAAAGATGACGCACTCTGCCCACCAAGTATATCTAAGAAATTGTGAGGAAATGTCAAGCATTTCAAAAGAGAGCTGCCATAAATTCTGATGCTTGGAGACTTTAACGAATTTCTGCCAGAGAGAGAAAGGTCTCTTTGTTTGGACTCAGCTGACACTCAGCGTGTGGAATATTATGAGCTGAGGGGCGGGTGGGTGGGGAGAGTGTCACATAAAAGCTTAAAGGGGGGGGGAGAGAAAAAAAACCGTGGATGTGACAAAACTCAAGCACTAGAGGGCTGTGAACTGACACCCGGTCTCTGCCTTGACAGAGTTCATGCACTGCCCGTGCAACAGGAACACTCAGATTCCAAAATATTTGTGCGCTCTTTAACCCTCACATTTTGATCCCGGTTCAAGTTGCTTTCTACATGCAAATTGGATCTCTCTCCCCACCCCACCCCAATAACCCCAAACTGATCTATACAGAGTGATGTGTGTTTTTTTTTTAGGAACTGACAGAGAGGGTGGGTGGGATGGATGCAGAACTTCCCCCTGTCCTGCTGATGTTACATAATTGATGAACAAATGATCTCACATAGTGTCCCTGAATTAGGTCAGAAGGTGGCAGGCTGAGGAAGTGCTGTCAAAGCACTGAAAGAAAAAAAGGAGCTAGAGGAGAGGCAAGGAGAACCCCTGCTACTGTGGCAAATTAGCTATTTCACAGCAATGTTTACACTATATCATGCTTTTTCATGCGCTGACCTCTCGAGTATGGACTGAAGGGAGAGGGCAAAAATGACACCGTCCCCCGCCCTCAAATTATAATCGGAGAATGCAGCCAAACACCACAGAAGCAAAAATCGGCAGCCTTCCTACTTTTTCTCTCCCTCTCCCACGTTTCTTGGAAAGATGGTGTGCTTTCTAACAGAAACGGGGTTAGCTCATAAGAGCAGGACATAAGGCACCTTTGTGGTGATGCTTTTTGTTTTGCTCTGTTCCCAATACTGCTGAGAGATGGAATGCCACGGCAAGATGCACTTATCTGAAATGTTTACAGAAAGCGGTGCTCAAATAAATCAATAAGTAACTGACAATTCATTACTGAGAAAGGCTGTTTTAAATTTACAACTTTGTATTAGATCTCAAATATATTTCTCCTTATTTATTTTAGAGGGGGCAACCCTCTCCTCCGCCCTAACAATGCAATGCCCTCTCTCGGAGCATTTCTCATCCTCCCCCCCCCAAAAAAGCGCAGCATACCTGACACAAAAGGTCATTTGTTCTTGTTGTGGGTGACATAATGTTTATCAGGTCGGCTTTCTTTAGGCCCTAGGAAGAAGTACTGTTGGCATTCGAACTGCGTAGGGTCTATGTTCAGAGACTTACCTAGGAGGCAAGAATGATGGTGGGGATGCTGAATTTGTCAGGGAGGGAAGTAATCAGTGCAGAACAGAAATAAACAATGCAGTCATATGCATGCCTACTTGGAGGAAGACCCACTGAGTTCTATGGGACTTACTCCCACGTACTTACTCCCATGTTGTTGATTTACTTAGCATTGTGCTTTTGCTCTGATTTCTTCCTCCTCTCTATCCTCCTTTCTCATTGCTCCCATGTAATTTCCGATCGTTTTGCTACAACTATTCCTTTCAAGGTCCAAACACTTTACAGAGCCACTGGCCTAACACCCATCCATGATATCACAGCAGTCAGCATTGCAGATTCAGCCTTAGAGTTTGCAGCTTTCCTTTCCAGCAAAGGGTTTGATGGCTGGGAATCCAGCAGTACTACTTTTTCATGTCAGGAAAAGCAGCATTGGATGTTTTTGCTTTTGTTTTGTCAGACATGCAGCTAATTAAGACATAGATTCTCTGTCTGAGGGAAGATTTTATTCAGATTTCTGCACAGTTTTCCATATAACTTTCTAGTGATTATTTACAGGAGTACAGGCACTGTCTGTGCCTCCACCCTGTTGGCTGCCTCTATTTGTGCTCTACCTCCTGTTTTTCTCATTTATGCGGAAATGTGCGTATCATTAAACAGGTGCATTTTCTTAATAATTTGTCCAGGGTTATCATCTTCTTTGCCTTTGAACTACTCTCTAATCCTTTTTTGCAGCTAGAATTTGGTTATAGAAGTCCTCTTATTCTATGCTATTTGAATAAATGAAACTTTTCACTACTTCTGACAAGTTAGTAGTTTCCTATATTTGTTTTCTGATGGGTTGAACCATATCTGATTCACTAATTGTGTTGACTTAGCTATTCCTATACCAAAATTTCCAACCTGCGTCTACATAGAGTGTGTGTATATAGAATGGAAACAAGCCTGGCAGAGGTGAATATAAGGTTCGCTAAGGGTACAGCCTTCCACTTGATTTGCACAAATCCCCCTGTCTGTTTTGACAAGAAATGTGACTTGTTCACTTTCTACTTTTAACCAAAGAAACCTTCTCTGAAAGAAGGATTTATACAACCCCCCACATTCCATTTATCAGACTTCCTTTAAGCACTTGAATATTATTTTTAATCCTTGACTTCACAACTGCAATAGGAGAAACATCTGCCATTATTTCTCTTTCAATTTTAACAATCCCTAAAGAGCCTTGTCCTAAAAGAAAGACACATAAGGCCGATGCTTATCAACATGTTCCGCAAGTCTATAACTGGAGTGTTTTATGCAAGTCAGAGATCTTAACATTTGTTCAGGAAATCCCTTCTGATCTGCCACGAACTGCAGTGTTACAGAGAGTAGGTAGGCTTGATCACTTCTGTGATTGACAAGCACCCTGCCTGAAGATTCTTCTGCAGAGTTTGCCTTTGTCATGTGTACTTATAATGTTGAATTTATCATATTATATGCTGTTTTAATGTGGATCTTATGGACATTATCCAAGAATTCTCATTCCTTTCCTCCCTGTTGCATTCCCATAGCTCTCCCAAATCTTCTCTTAAGAGATGGCCTCCATCTCTTGAGAGTAGAGCAGGAGGGTACAGGGGGGAGAAGAGGAAGGAGAAATCCCATCACACACATTATCCCAGTTAGGGATTGGCACCATTTCATTTAGCCTTCTATATTGACATAACAACTTTGTCAAGTGATTTTTTAAAAAAATGTTTTTATTTAGTATCTTGATGTTTAACTTTGACCTTTGTCATCTGAATTGTCACAGAAGAATTTGTACATCATAGTTTCAGGTTAAATTCTGTTGCCTGTATCTAGAGCACTTTGATACATACACTCAAATCTCTG
Source organism: Zootoca vivipara (assembly GCF_965207765.1). Classification (NCBI taxonomy): domain Eukaryota; kingdom Metazoa; phylum Chordata; class Lepidosauria; order Squamata; family Lacertidae; genus Zootoca; species Zootoca vivipara. Next base: position 32,387,961 of record NC_142591.1, read on the forward strand.
GCATATGGGAGCTTCTGTTCAGTTCAAAAGAGAAGTTTCCACATAGAATGACTATCTGCAGCTGTATTAAATTGCTGCATCAAAACAAACTGGTTTCAATGATTCACCACACAATCCAGCACCACTTTGAAGCATCTCCTCTCATGACAGTCTGGCCACCTGAAGATCAGAAAATGGCCTATTCCAAATGCCATCAATATCGGAGATGAGGTACACCTCAAGAAGTGAGTAGTGGAGTCATAACTCTGGAAGTCCTACACAGGGTGTTCTGTCTGTAAACCAACTCTACTGCTCTTTAAGGTACCATGAAAAATTGTGTATGTGTGTGTGCTCTAATGGCATTCTAAACATCTCAATCATTTTAAAATCTGACTTTTAACAGTGCTCTTTATCTGTTATTTTTGTCCTTCTACTGTTGTTTTCAACTCTTAAAAGTTATTAAGGGTGTTGAAAGTTGTTAGGAAATTCCTACCTTGCAGAGGTAGATTTATCCGAGTGGTTTAACAAACAATCCCTCTTCTCAGGGAACTCTGGAAATTGTAACTCTGTAAGGCAAATGGAGATCTCCCAACAACTTTCAGCACCCTTAACAAACGACATTTCCCATGATTCTTTGGGGAAGGTCATAACTCTTTAAAGTTGTATGATACTCCCTTAAATGTATTGTTCAGATCGGTCTAAAGTTTTTGCATTGCACATATTTGTGTTAGACACCAGTCAGTAATCTATCTCATTTAATTGTGCAGTGCAGTAACTGCTGACCTATATAGGACCATCTGAGTTGCTACTTAGGGGATACAACCATTTAATTGATGAATGCAGGCTATCTTGTTGCCGAAGTTGTTTTTGGTCGCTTCTGGAGGTGTAATGACAACCTACATAGGCAAATGCTCCCGCTAATGAAACATTAATCCCTTCTCTTGTTAGAAAGGGGGGCTGGGGACATTACCACCACTGTCCCAAATTATTTCCAAGCACAAATGAAGCCATGGGGTGTCACAACTCAAAGAGGATTGGAATTGGATGCTGGAGATACTGATTCTGCCCTCACTTCACAGGGCAGCTCTCTGAGGGTACTTCTAGACAGAAACTTCCTGGTGCATCATGGGTGCTGCTGAATCAGCATGGTGACATGCTCAAGTCCACCCTCCAGACCCCTATGCATATCTCAGCTTGTCTGAACAGAACACCAAGGGTTAGCATAGTTAGCATGGGTGTCATAGTTGAAGCAATAGATTATTGCACAGAGCTTCTGACACAAATATTTCTTACAAAAATATTAGACCCGATTTAAAGAAGCTGCTGGGACACGGGTGGCACTGTGGTCTAAACCACTGAGCCTCTTGGGCTTGACGATTGGAAGGTTGGCGGTTTGAATCCCGCGACGGGGTGAGCTCCCATTGCTTGGTCCCAGCTCCTGCCAACCTAGCAGTTCAAAAGCACCTCAAAGTGCAAGTAAATAAATAGGTACCAGTCCGGCAGGAAACGGCGTTTCTGTGCGCTGCTCTGGTTTCCCCAGAAGCGGCTTAGTCATGCTGGCCACATGACCCGGAAAAACTGTCTGCGGACAAACGCCGGCTGCAACCCCAGAGTCGCCCACGACTGGACTTAACTGTCAGGGGTGCTTTACCTTTACCTTTTAAAAGAAGCCACTAGGCATGTTTTTTAAAAGCTTACAATCTAATGTGGCCAGGGTCTCGCATTTTTATTGTTGTTATTAAATTGTTTTAAAATTGCTAACCCCCCCACAAGTGCCCTGCCTGAAGATTCTTCTGCAGAGTTTGCCTTTGTCATTTGTACTTAAAATGTCACATTTATTATATTATATGCGGTTTTAATGTGGATCTTATGGACGTTATCCAACACTAGAAGAACTGGAATTCTCATTCCTTTCCTCCTTCTCAGATATAAAATCTGAATTGATTTTATATCCAGTTTTTTTTGTATTTTTACTGTTGCTATTACAATTGTTTTTATTTCTACTGTTCATATTCTGTTTTATGTTTGTTTTATGGTTCTCGTTTGTAAGCTATCTCAAAAATCTAGATTTAAATACATATTTTCAAACAACTTTTTAAAAATGGCTTATTGAAAACTTTTCCTAAGTTTTAAAACATACAAAAGCCCCCCCTCCAATCACCCCAGATTTTCTAGATTTTCTAGCATTCAGATACTATAAACATATAATTGCCAACAGGCAATGGGAACAGGTAAATTATAGAGGACAGTACTGGCAATGAGCTACAGGTGGCAATGGGGGAGAAAGTCAACTCAGTTCACCTTAAAACTTATACTTGTCTATTTTACATTTTTCAAAATGCTATGAGAGCCGAAATACAGCCACCCTGTGAAATTCGTATTTCCCTGAATTTTGCAATGCAGTTCTCCAGCCAAGTTATGTGTTCAAAATTTAATATACAAAATGGTAAGTGGAGTATTATCAGGAAAAATGTCATAGAGAAACATATTATAGCAAAGGAAATTGCTTTGCAAAAATGTGTCTAGTAAAAGAAATTGACACTTAAATGTTGATGAATTTTCATGAATTATTATTATTATTATTATTATTATTATTATTATTATTATTATTATTAAATTGCAAACTGATGTGCAAATTTATTCAAATGTAAGGTTGAATAAAGGAGAAACTAAGAGAACCTGAAATTGATTTATTCATCCATCCCTAGCTCCAGACCAGTAGTTGATAAAAACCCAGCCACACATGGTTGCCTTCTCAACACATGTAACATTTATCACACCATGGACCTATTGTGCAGGCAGATTTGGTCTGTTGCTCAGGCACATGCTGTGCTGGTGTGCTGCTGTCATGTGCATAGGAACCGAAGGCCCAGTTTACACATGAGAGCTATGTTAAGGATGATATCTCCTTGCACAATTGAATGTTCTCCCCCTCCATCTATTCTGGATGTTTACAAACCTCCCAAGCAGATTTAGGGACAGCATAGGGTGTGTGTAGGGGAGAAAATGGGGAAATCCCATTATGCTAGAGCTAATCCTTGCACGAGTGCATATATTGCTTTGAGCATTGCCCATGAATAAGATCTTTCTCACGCTATTGCCAATATCACCTGTAAGTCAAGCTTTTATGTAGAAATCTATTTCTTAGCAGTACAGGGTTATAATGAGCTGAAGGGGCAACCTAACTGAAACAGAAGTTTATGCATCCTGTCAAAGTTGCGTTATGTGGAGGGAACTTTTTGCACAGAGAACATGCATTCATGTGAGCCCCCTACTGCAATTTGAAGTGATACCACCTAGGCACAAGTTTAAAATCTCAACAAGAGAACTAGGCCATTCTTAACTCTGATAGTACTAGTCAGGGATAGTCAAAGCTATTTGTGCTGATCAGTGCAGGTGTATATGACTCTTGGTCAAACATCAGATAACCTTTTGGTGCAGCTAGGCCACTAAATGCAAAGCTACACTCCTGGAAACATCCATGCAATGTCACTTTTATACATAGTTCCTGACCTATGAAGAAAGGCATGCTTTTCACGCTCCCTGGAATGGTGCATTTGCTTATCAAATAGCTACAACTCTTAAAGGGCTTCCCAATCTAATTCTCTGTGAATATTCTATTCAACTCCAGTATACACATGTTGCTATTATCACCTGGTTTAGCCCTTGGGAAGGATTCTAAATGTTTATTCAGAAATAAGATTTCCTATGTTCAGCTGGACTTACTTCTAGGTAAATGGGGTTAGAAATGCAGTCACAAATTCAATCAAAGTTACCAAGGAAAACACTGGCATTTTTACAGCACTATATTGCAAGTCTGGGCCCAGTGCCAATTTCAAAATGAAATCAGAACTGCTATGTCCATGTTCTTGGGATGCATCTTGCATCTTATCAGGATGCTTCGCAATATTCAATCTCAAAAGCAACGTGGAAAGACTGCTCCAGGTGTGAAGTTTGCTTACTGAGGTAATACTCCTGAACATTTTCCGATAAGCAGGTACTGCATTTTGTCGCTGTTCCTTTCTTGAGAGAATAAACATATTTGTAGGTCAACTTCTAAAATATTAAACCTCCCCACTCCACAAATCCCATGATTTTAAAATGATTCTGGAGCAAGGGACTCATAACCTTCTATAAAGACCTCTAATCATTATCACCGCCAGAGAAAACTCTGTAAATGAGACCTTCATTCGCTATGTATTAATGGTCTTTCCATTTCAGGATGCTAAAGACAATTTTCAAGATGTTGAAGTATTGCAAGAATCTAAATCATATGCTGAACTCCCTTTAAAAAAAATAAAAAGACAAGAAACTATTATAGTAATTCATATATAAATTCACCAGATAAATTTTAGAACTGCTAATATTCAGCTAGTTCAGGCATCCCCAAACTGAGGCCCCCCAGATGTTTTGGCGTACAACTCCCATGATCCCTCGCTAACAGGACCAGTGGTCGGGGAAGATGGGAATTGTAGTCCAAAACATCTGGAGGGCTTAAGTTTGGGGATGCCTGGACTAGATGGACCATTGGCTTGAACCATTAGGCTCATCTTACATTCTTAATGCAGTTCGAGCTGCCTCATAGGAAATGATGCATGCATGAAATAAATAATAATAAAGCACCCGGAGGCAGCAGGCTTGCTTAAGGGGAAGAGGTCTGGCCATGTGACCCACACTGTTTTGCCTACTCTTTGCCCAATCGCATCAGTCACCTGAGGCAGCTGCCTCACTCGGCCTCACGGTAGGGCCAGACCTGGGAGAAAGTCACTTTGCTGGCGCAGCTCACTCACTCGAGGCTTCCAGTAACGCTATCATAATGTTCAGCAAGGAAAGTCCACAGCAATCTTGTGAGCCCTTTCAAAGATTCACCAAAACCCAACTGTGCCCATTTTTTTACTTACAAAATCTGGCAAGAGAGATGAAGGAATAGGGGGGATCCCCCACAGCAACTGGTTCAAGAGCTCCTGATGGCTCTCTGTATTCCAAAAGGAGCAGGTTTTCTGAAGCAGAGAGACACATATTACCTTATGCTGTTACAAAGCCTGTTTTGTTGTTTTATCCACACACAGCATCTGAAACTGTTGTTTTTCAGCAAGGAACTACAATGATGGCAATTGGTATCTCAATCTCAAACCTTTATTGTCATATAGAAAAAATTCCGAAAGGTTAAATACAACAAAATCACTCAGCAAAATCTGCATCTAACAATAAAAATGCTGTTGTATAGCAACTGGCATATCTCTGAGTCTTTTCTCCTTTTCAAAACATTAAACCATGGAACTAGTAGCCCTATTCAGGTGTTTGGCTTGCGTGTAAATCCTACATGTGAACAGGGATAGTGGCGGTAAGTACACTCTTTATGGAGACTCCCCATGCAACTTAGAACCCTGCTTTATGAAGTATAATAGTTACTACCTTTTTCTCACTGATGTTCTCCAACAATTTAAACAGGTGTGTATTGCATGTGGAAGCTATCCCTCATTTCTTCCACAGAGAAACTGTTGAACTGCACACCATGTAACTGTTAAAAGAGGATCCTGCTACAGAAAAGTAGGCAGTGCTATCATGTTACCCATTATTTTGGCAAATTCTGCAATTGCACCAGGTCAGCAGTCCCTTGAATTCTGCATTAGCATTTGCACTGGAACCCACCATAATAAGATATGTTGAAATGCCTCATTGAAGTACTTCTGAGTTGAAGTGAAAAACAGAACTGCATTGCCCTTCCTTCCAATAGCCAGGATGAATAAGAGGCCCAATCTTACAGGACTTTCAGTCTCCCTCTCTCTCATATTTTGTGAGAATCAATTCAACAGACAGAGGGAACAGACAAAAACAAACTGTGTCATGATTAAAGTAAGGAAACAAGATTTGCCAAGTTCTTTTTCTCACTCTGTCATCAGGGAACTTCAGCGGAAAGCAAGGGCAGGGAAAGAGGAAAGAATGAGAGATGTTTGCCTGCTTGCATTTTATTTAACAAAAGTCCCCGATGTTGCAAAACACCAAGTCGTTGTTTTTGTTAAATAATTAAGACTGTCAAGGAATCTGTTTCACAAGCCAGGTGCAAAATTAAAAGGTTCCAGGCAGGAAACAGGAGATCATTGTACTATTGAAAGCAAGCAGATACCAAGTAAAGATTATATAGCAAGGCTTATTAAAATTTTTAACACTTTCAAGCCAAAGCGGGCAACAAAGAGTATGTCCAAATAATATTGCTGGAAGGAAGTACTAATAATTGATTATTTAGTAAAAGTCTAAAGAATATCTGAAGAAGTGTGCATGTCAATGACGAACTTAGTTGGTCTCTAAGGTGCTACTGGAAGGAAATTTTTTATTTTGTTTAGTAAAAGTCAATTTGGAATTGTGGATAAAACCCCTCAGAACTGACATACGTCTGGAAATTCTCTGTTTACCTTTGTGAATATCACAGCATCAATCATGTTGGTGAAGGGCTTGGATATTAATAGTCGGGAAAGCTTCTCTTGCTGAATACCTGTGCCAGGCTACACAGGAACAAATCAGGTAAAAAAGTTGGGATACTTAACTGTGTTTTATGGGAAGCAGTTGCACTAACGTGAAGTCTCCATGCAAATGCCTCCACTCTTATCAAAACTTTCTCTCCTCAAAATTTCTCAGGTTTCACAAAGGGAACTTTCTTCCTAAAAGCAATTTCAAATTTTGGCAAAATATGAGGCAACAGAGGATTGCTCAGATCTCTGTGAAGAACATCTATTAGTTTTAACAATGTGTGTTGATTAAAAGTTTAACTTGAGGACTTTGTTAACTTTGAATTTTCCCTTTAGGTGACTTCAGCGACAACTCTAATTGTATGGCACATATTCTCTCCATCAGATAAGATGAATTATGCTAAGAATGTTCTGTAATTGCTGTTGTAGATATACAAATGAATAGGGCATATAATTAATAGAAATAGTATCCACTAGTATTTGGCTGCATAATCTTTGCTACCATTTACTGTTTTAGAGATGTGTCAAGCGACCACATTCTGATCTGAATCTGAACTATTGGGTTTTGTCCATTGCCATGGCAATAGAGCTTCATCTAACACCCATTTAAGCCAGGGGAATGGGGGGGGGCGGAGAGAATCCTATTGACTGTAGGGGGCAATGGATTTGGCTCATCAGTGCCCAGCTGCGATTATGTTGATCAAACTTGCTTGGGTTTGTATTCTTTTCCTCACATTATCATCCAAGCAGACTTAAGAGAGTTTTTGTACGGGAGTCTAACAATGAAAGAGACTGTTTTAACACTAAATAGGTTTTATTTTTTGAATTTGGAACAGCTGTGTGCTAATTTGCAAAGAGGGAAAAAAAATATCCGGTTAGTTTACAAGAGTGTATCACAGGGTCTGCTCATTACAGGCCATATACTTGGGGTAAGTCTCTCTCTCTCTCTCTCTCTCTCTCTCTCTCTCTCTCTCTCTCTCTCTCTCTCTCTCTCTCTCTCTCTCAGAAAGAGAGAGAAGTTGAGTCACTGAGACTGTTTTTAGCAGCAGTGCCAGGTTCTCTGTATTTCCAAGCCTGCCTTAATGTAGTCAAGCTGTGAAGGACACAAAAACTTTTATTTTGCTTTGCAGCAGTAAGCTATTGTGCCATACACTTGTCTTGCTTTATTTATCATCCATCATTCACACTGACAAATTATAATAGTGATTGTGATTGATAATAAATAATTAGCAAAATGCCCATCACCATGGAAGGAGGGGGGCATGTGAAGATAAAGCTGAAAAGGATAGCACAATATATTCCTTTACCTTCTGAACATAGAGACACAAACTACCAGCGCAGGACATTCTGTTGCCTAAAGCAAAGCCCAAATGATACCCTCCTGGAGAGGGCAAACAGTCTTGCCCCCAATTCCCATCTTTATCTTTATCCCATCCTCCTGCACAGTGCCACCTGAAGGAGCTCACCCTGATGCATGGCAGAAGAAAAACAGGAGTACATGCCATGCCTGGGTCAGATGCAAGTCAGCACTCAAGATGCAGAGCAAGCAGAAAACTTAGCACTTTATTCAAGAAAACAGCATAGCAGGCAGCAATGCCTACCGATAGGACTAGCTCCTATGAAAGGACTGAAGATCTTCACTCTCTGCTGTACTTTCCTCTAAGTCTCCTCTCTAGCCGGATGTTTTCCAAGCAGCTTCAAACTACGCCGGGGTGGTGGTGTCAGAATCTGTGCCCATTGTTCTGCTACACACGTAGCTCTCTGTGTCCTTGAAGACAGTGGCGGAGGGAAGTTTAGTACTGTAGGAGCGGCAAGCTCCTGGGACACTTCATCAGCTGAGTCAGAACTGCTTTCTGCCTTTTGCTCCTCTTGCTCACTAACGCCTGTTGCCTCTTCAGCATCCAACAATTCCACCCCCCTCCTTCCCGCTCTGACCTGTCCTCATTGTCTCACCATCACTCCCCGGACTCTGAGCCTTCCTCCTCTGAGGCTTCCCTATGTGGTTTCCTCTTCACCCAGCCAGCTGAGCTTTTGCCAACCTTATTTCATATGGCAGCTACTGATCTGTTTACAGGCATTTTAGTGATTCATCTGGGCAAGAACAACCTTGTCTTGTGGACAGGCTTGTCTTTCAGAGATGCTATTAGGCATTACCTAAGCCATCTTCAAGACTGGACACCTAGCCCATTTCTGGTTTGGTCTGCACTGCTGGAGTGGCAAGCATAGAGTGCTGCACAAAACAAAATTGACAGAGCCTGGCGACAGGTCAATAGGGAGATGAAAATATGGACTCTGAAGGCTGTGGGTGCATATATACCTGATGGATGGATATTGTACTCCTTGTCTCAGCCATACAAGGGATAATGCTGTTCATCTCTCTTCAGCTATACGTGACGTGTTTTTGGAAGATTTGCACAGCACCCCTGAGGTGTGTTGGGCGGAGGGCACTCCACAAACCAGCACCTGACCAGCTTGAGTGTGTGTGTGTGGTGTATGCTCTCAGCGCCTGGCAGGCACCACCTGCTGAATTCTGCACAGCAAAGGTGGCTGGCACCTGTCAGGCCACTTACCTCCTTATATGGGAAGATGGTTTTGCCTCCATCCATGGGATGAAGGAACTGCTCTGGGGGTGGGAAGGTAGCCCTTAGCAGCTGGCCCAAGGTTTGCTGCCTGTCAGCACAGGTATGCCATCTTTCACTAAGTTCTGTTTGGTTTGGCTCATGTCTTCATAGAATCACAAAATCAAAAAACCATAAATAAATACAACCTTTAATCAATCACAGTCTCAGGTTCTGGTTCTGAGTTTTGGACAGGGCAGACCTAAAAGGACTTTTTAAACAACAACAACAACTGCACATGCAGAACACTGTTTGGGTGGGAGCAAAATCTTCACATCTCATTCCAACCTAATAATGTGCCAAGCGCCTGGACTTGCATGTGGGTTGTGTGGTACCGAAGGTGGCGATGCAACTGGCAGCTAAGCACACCAACACAGTGTCCAGGAGTATTTTGTTCATAAATACATGCCCACAATTAAACTTTCCACCATGCTGAGCACAGATATAAGAGCCTGGGTGTGCTTTCCTCCTCCCCTTATGGAGAAGAAAATGTCACTGTGTCAGCACAGAGCAGCTTTTTACAACACCCATGAAGCCCATAGAACATGAAACAGCTGTTTCCAATTCACTCAGTGGCAGATGAGTTCCTGACCCACCTAAGTGAGAAAATCAAAGGCAGTTGGATAGGCTGCTGGTCACACCTCTCCCTAGTGAATCATATATCTATAGAAACTGACATGCCTTAACCCCATCAGCCCAGTGTCACATGCAGCTTTGAGTAGGTTTTGATGTTTGACTATTTTTGTCATCACTTTCCTCCCCCCTTCCTGCTCCAGCAGTCACTCAGACAAAACTATGTGCTGATTTTCAAGTTGGGAGACATTTTTTTTCTTAAATCAGAAAGAAAACCTGAAAATTATACCTTTTCCTTTTAAACGGAAGTGCTGTCTTTTTAGCACTAATAGAATACCTGTCAGAAAGTTCATGGCTTAGCCTTAAACCATAATTTAACGCTTATGGGCTTCTTGGGAATCTGCGTGCTCAGAGATGGAGAAGGGAGCAAATATATGTAGCCTTAGGCTTTGTGATAGACTTGTAGCATGAGGTCTCTCGATTGGTCAGGCCTAGTAGAAATACTTGGAGCTTGCCTCTCGCCCACTGAACTCTAGGCTCCAAGTCATTTTCGAGTCCCCAGCTTGCATTCTTGATCATGGGAATACTGGGTTGGGCAGTCTCCCCACTAAAACCATGAGAATCCTGCCATATTTGTGCTAACAGCATACAGTAGAATGTAATGCCCATCTTAGGGATTCTTAAACTTTATCCAGGGATAGGGCATAGGAGCATGTTCCCTGGCTCTGCCCTCTCCCTGTCACCTTTCGATCACTGAGTGGGAAGATGTGAATGAGGACTGAAATCTCCATGACTGAGAATCCTGTAGGCAGAATTTAAGAACACTGAGAAAGGTGTTCATGAATGGTTCAGAAAAGCCCCATGCCGCAGGTACAGTTTTCATTATGCCTCCGGTTCAACACATAATCAACAATTCAACACATAATCAACAATTCAACAATTAGGATGACTAAGACCATTCAATGAGCTAAAAATATCATAATCTCAAGTGCCTGGACACTTGACTCCAGAAAGAACACAGGACAGAAACATATCAGGACTAAGGTGCAAACTCACTGTTAACTGGTTGTCAGTTCTGCACACTTTAAGATTCATACAGGGCAAACCTATGCACAAGAAGCTGATGTAGCCAAATTCCAAACTGCTGCTGGAGCTCGCCTAAACTGAACAGAAGGAAAGCAGGTCTGTGAAATAATGTTTGAGTTAACCACACTTCTCATCGCTTTAATTTATGCTAGGTTGCCAAATCACATGACCAAACTGAACAGCCATAGGGTCTTGCCTAAATCCTCCCTCTCTGGTCCTCCTTCTATGGTACAGTAAGGTAAGGTAAGGTAAGGTAAGGTACCCTTGGATGGTTTACTCCAGTCAAAGGTGACTATGTGGTGCGGAGCTCATCTTACATTTCAGGCCAAGGGACCCAGCGTTTGTCCACAAAGAGCTTTCCAGGTCATGGGGCCAGCATGACTAAACGGCGTCTGGCGCAACAGAACACCGTGGTGAGTGCCAGGGTGCACGGAAATGCCATTTACCTTCCTATCCTAGTGGTATCTATTTATCTACTTGTACTGGTGTCCCTTCTGCCAACTGCTAGGTTGGCAGAAGCTGGGACAGAGCAACGGGAGCTCACTTCGGATTAGAACTGCTGACCTTCCAATCAGCAAGCCCAAGACGCTCAGTGGTTTAGATCACAGCGTTCCCCTTGGCCCTCTACCACAGCCCTAGGATGCCCCCATTTCAGCGTTTTATGCAATCTTAAGATCCAGCAGGTTTAGCCATACTCTGAAAACAATGTGCTCTGCATTATTGCTCTTACAAAATTTCTTGTGTATTCTTCTTTGTACTCTCAAATGCACCTAGTCTTTTTCAAAACTATTATTATTGTTTCCTGGCAGATTCAAACAAGAAGCAATTAAAGGTTCAGTTTTGTAAGTAGCTGGCACCACTTCACCTTTTCGTCTCTCCTATTAAACCTTCTCATAGACAAGTTAGAGGAGTTTGAAAAAGAACTTACATGAAACTACAGAAATAAATAATCAGGTATTATACTAAAAAGATACTCCAAAATATTGGCAGAGTGATTTCTTTAAATGCAAGTATAATGATATTATACCTAAGCGGAGAAGTCACAGGTGAGTTTTTATCTATTATCTCTTTGTCATTACTCTCCCTCCTTTGTTCTCCTCACCTCCCCCTGCCACCATCTTTATGTTTTCAGCCCTCTTTCCTATTCTCTCTGTGTGAGTTATAGTGAGCAACTGTGTGGATTTCTGTATTACTACATAAGAAAAAGACATAACAGAACAGGACTGTAACATCTCTAGCTATATGTGCCTCACATCAAAGAAAGATGTGGCTCTGGGATTGCCAATGTGGAGCCCTCCAGGTGTTGCTGGACTACAACTCCCATCATCCTTGACCATTGGCCCTGTTGGCTTAGGCTGAAGAGGCTTGCAGTCTAACAACATCTGGAGGCTGCCACGTTGGCTACTGCTGCTACAAATGTGTTGGAATGGATTCAGAGGAGGACTTCTTCAAAGTGCTCAATGGCTGTCACACAGAAGGGGGCAAAGACTTACTCCCTGCTGCCCAGATCTAATGGGTTTAAGTTTTTATTATTAACTCTATTGCCTAAAACTCCCAGGGTGGGTTACGACAATTTAAAAATCAGTATTAAAAACAGTGAAAACAAATTACATTCCTAGGAATAGGGTGGGTACTGAAAACATATGTATTCAGTGTCAAAGGCCAGGGCAAAAAGCATTTTCTGAAAACGCTACAGTGAAGGTGTCAGGTGCACCTCTGCGGGTAGAAAATCCCACAATTGAGGGGCTGCTCTCTGCTGCTGTTAACACTTGTAGTGAAGGAGACCGTCAATTGGAAATTGGGGCCCTAAGCCATTTAGGGCTTTAAACAGTAATTTGAACCCCTTGAGCTGGATCTGGAAATGACCTGGCATTCAGTACAGCTGCTTGAGAACAGGGGTTTGAGGAATTCTAAAGGTAACCCCCACTAGTAATCTGGCTGCTGCATTTGAACCAGTTGAAGCTTTTGAGTCATCTTCAAGGGCAGCCCTTCGTGGAGCACATAGCAACAATCCAATTATGAGAAACCTGCTAATGATAGGAGTCATTCAGTAATGGAACCGTGTACCTTAGTTCCATCTCACTGGAGTGGGTAGACTCACTGAAGATGTTCAGGCAGAAGCCAGGATTTTGGGATGCTCTATCTCTGGATCGTCTGCGCTGAGCTAAGTGACCTGCAAAAACCCATTCCGCTCTATGATTCTACGCAGCAAGTACCCATGTGCCACCGGTCATTGCTGGAGGAGCTTGTTCTCTGGATGCTGGACTGCTCTACCCTCTGATAGCTGGATGGGTCCTTTTCACCAGGTGCCTGAGCATGAAAATATTGGTGCTGCACCACTTTTTCATAATGTTCACTTTTCAGTGCCAGACCTCACATTTGAGGGACTGGAAGAGGATCATTGGGGACCCTCTTTTGTGCATTTTTTGTACCTGTTCACAGACATTGTTGTCCTATAGGGTTCAGAGAGTTATCTCACCATAGTACCACTTATTCAATCAACATTTTCTATTGTTATGATAAACAAAACTCTTCTACTGCTTCATTCGGCAAGGACAGAAGACGAATACATCCTCAAAATTTAGCCAACCAGAGTGGGTTCAAATAGGCAGGAAATATAACAGAAGCCTACATGTTTTTGTTTTTGTGAACTTCCCTGGGAAATTGCAAAGGAATATGTAAATTTTCAAAATAAAAATATCTATATAAATATTCAACCAGTAAATCCTGTTTTACTACCTTCAAAAGATGCCCAGGTTAGCTTTCATATTTTAACATTGTACTATTTGCACTCAATGAATATAGGAATGTTAAACAAAGAGCTCCAATAAAAAATAAAAACCCACACATTTTTAGATCTTTCTCTTATAATGCATTAGTCTAGGGCATTGGTTTAAAGCACCATGTCATTATTTTAGAGTTAAATGTTTTATACAGGAGCATCAAAACCATATATGCTTCAATCGCCAAACATTTTTTTAATGGCTTTCAGATAAAACAATTTATTTATGCAATTAACAACAACATGCAATTTCTAATAATTAGCAGATAATAGTTATCCACAAAGTACTTTATAAAATTGCCTTCAGAACTGCATTCATTCTGCAGGGAACCGCTGAAAATTAGACTATAAAATTACCAGAAAATGTACTGCATTAACAAGAATATTCTGTATTCTGCTTCCCCTCCAGATTTATGGGCTTGAGTATTTGTAAACATTTGGTTTCACATAGAGACATCAGGCCCTATCGCCTTACCACTTTAGGAAGAAATAAATACCACAACAGTTTACATTGCAGGATTATATTTCTATCCACATTTTGTCGCCACAATATATGCAATGCTTTCTTTCTTTTTTATGTTAGGGAGAGATAAATCTGCCTCGGCAATCTATTTTTGTCAAAGGTCATAAAGCATAAATGTTAAAGAACAAAGGAACATCGGAAATGTGAGATGTAAGATAGCAAAATAAAGACTCCTGCACATCTCCCCAGGACGTTGGGGCTGGAAAGCAGTATTTGGGAGGCTTTGTTGGGAAAAAGCACCATTTGAAGAGCATCCCAGGATCTTAAGAGTTCAGATGACCATGAGGCTATTTATGGAGCACTTCAAATCTGACGGTATGAGAGCTGCTGCATGTGAAGAGCTACTGTTCCATCTCCTCTGGGGTCCTTTCCTTTGCATACCCAGCTGCAGAGCCCCCCTTCCGATGCCCCTAACTACAGTGTGGATAAATAAATGAACATGATAACCACCTGGGATTTTTAAATGGCCACAACTTTATGGATTTCAGACGTAGGAAGCCTTGGCATAGGCACTGGGCATATATCCCTCTCAGCCCCCCTGCTGGGGAACTGAGGCATGACAGGGTCAATTTGGGTGTGGATCCATTGCAAAACGCAGGTTTACACAGATGGTCCCCAAACACTGAGGGAAACTCTATGGCCTACTAGTCCTACGCAACTGGCCCTTTGGGAAGAGACTTCCCTCCAGACCCCTCTAACAGGGTACCTTGTAATCACCACCGCAGAGAACAGGGGGTGGATGAGTCATCACTTCATCTCACCCCAGTTGGATGAAAGACTATAGGATTCTGCCCAAGGCCTAAACCGCCAAAATTGTGAATGGTGCTATGGGGAAACATGAGACGCAGGGAAAATTCCTTCCCAGCCCAGAATACAGCGACCATCAACAGACCACAGCAAAGCCCTCCTAGTTGAAAAGGAAATGGTTAAGGCAGTAAGATACCATTAATGGAGAGAGGGAAGAGTGGGTGATGCTCCCGGCCAATTGGATGAAGAGGGCCGAGTCAGCTGGGATATATTGTTGCCAGGTGGACCTGAGTGAAGCCTGCCTCCCTCAAGTCCGCTCAGCAAGCCACACACCCCTGGGCTGCTGTGGACTAGCTAATTCAAACCAATGGGTTTGGGGAGAACCCGTGAGCCTCCATGACGGCCGAGGGCACGTGCAGCGTGCAAAATGGCGCAGTGCGTCTGGGGGCAGAGGGAAGCATCAGGTCAGGCCACAACCACTGCTCCCCGAAAGAGATGGTAAATGGCTTTCTAGGTTGAAGGTAATGTGTGGGTGGTGACTGTTAAAGCACCCATTTGCTGAGATCAACTTCAGAGGTCCAGCTCCTCTGTTGCCATCTGAAGAAGAGGAGTTTGGATTTGATATCCTGCTTTATCACTACCCGAAGGAGTCTCAAAGCGGCTAACATTCTCCTTTCTTTTCCTCCCCCACAACAAACATTCTGTGAAGTGAGTGGGGCTGAGAGACTTCAAAGAAGTGTGACTAGCCCAAGGTCACCCAGCAGCTGCGTGTGGAGGAGCGGGGAAGCGAACCCGGTGCACCAGATTACGAGTCTACCACTCTTAACCACTACACCACACTGGCTCAGATCTGAAGTCAGGTTGAAGCCAATGTGATGGGAAATGGTGGAGGAGGGTATCTCTGACTTACCCACAGTAAAAGATACCTGGATGGTAAGAGGATTTGCAAGTCTTGTCATCTCATTGAAGTTTCTTTAATCATTTTGTAACATTGAGGCACTTTATTCTTCCAAGATCCAGCATGTGATCTCTTCATTCCATGTCCATATGCAGAAACTACCTGTGAACCCAAATGATTCCAGAGTAATCTACCTAGATTTCATATAGCTGTGAAGAGCACTAGCAAATCTTAATAGCTCTTATGAAGTTAATACCTGTTAGTGAAATGGCAAATTCCTCCTTGTGACATAATTGCTTCACATAACCTGGTTGCAAAACCAGTGATTCATAAATATACAGAATTTGATCTGTACCAATATCTGGATCTCCTGTTTTTTTGTGATCTGCTAGATTTCTGTTTATTGGAGTCTATAGAAATGTATTCCAATTACTTCAGCACTTTCCAATGAATCTCTAAGCCCACAATTTTTGGCATATGATGACAGAGCTATCTTAAACTGACCTCTGCTTCTTTGAGATTATTCTAACGCAGCTGTGTTATGCAAACATGTTCTAAGCAGTCATCTGCTTATAGTTTTTCTGTTTTCTATTTCACTCGAATGACAAAATTACTTGTGTGCTTTTATTTCTTTTTGTTATCTTTGAAAAAAAAAGAGAGCCTTGCATGGCTGTCCCAATGTAAATAGCTGGAAAAGCCAAGTATATTATACTTTTTGGCTTGTGCACTTAAATGAATGTCAGAGAATTTCACTCATATGCAATTTTGTTTTCTTCAGCTCCATGATTTCCTGCCTTTTCTTTTCCGTCCCCTCCATACACTGGCATTCATCATACAAAATCAAGACTGTCCACTTCCCAGTATCATATCTTACAGCAGGAAAAGTGTGTTGATTAAGGCAAAAATATATTTTTATGAGGGAACTGATCGGGGTTTTTATCTGCTTCCAATTATTCTTGGCTCCCTGCATGACAGATCAGAAAGTCAAGCAACTGCAGTATACAACTGATGGGCTCAAGTAAGAGTGTTTCCCACATCCAAAACATAATGTAAGACAGTAATTTCTCCTGCGACCAATTACCACCAAGGAGACTTAAGGAATACTTTCCCAGTTGATGCACAAGCTGGTCAATCTAAAGTCAACAGATTTACCCCCTGTTATTTGCATTATATAATCATGCAGGAACTGCTACAGTGAGGGGGGAAAGTATTTGATCCCCTGCTAAATTTGCCCATTTGCCCTCTGACGAAGAAATTACCAGTCCATAATTTTAATGGTAGGTTTATTGTAGCTGTGAGAGACACAATAACAATGGGAAAACCCCCAGAAACCCAGAAGACAAAAGTCAGAGATTGATGTGCATGATAATGAGTGAAATAAGTATTTGATCCCCTATCAACCAGTCAGATGTGAGGCTACCTGGTATCTTCACTGCATGTAACGAACTAAGAATAGAATTACCTGCTGTAAGGGAGAGGTCTTACCTGTAATCCCAGTTTGTTACAGTACCTGTACAAAAGACACCTGTTGACAGAAGCAATCCATCCATCAGATTCCAAAAAAATAGCCACCATGATCAAGACCAAAGAGCTGTCCAAGGATGTCAGGGACAAGATTGTAGACCTGCACAAGGCTGGACTGGGCTACAAGACTATTGCCAAGCAGCTTGGTGAGAAGGTGACAACAGTTGGTGCAATAATTCACAAATGGAAGAAACACAAAATAACTGTCAACCTCCCTCGGTCTGGGGCTCCATGCAAGATCTCATCTCGTGGAGTTGCAATGATCAGGAGAACAGTGATGAAGCAGCTCAGGGTCACCATGAAAACAGTTGGTAGCACACTACGCCGTGAAGGACTAAGATCTTGCAGAGCCCGCAAGGTCCCCTTGCTCGACAGCCCATGTACAGGCCCGTCTGCAGTTTGCCAATGCACATCTGAATGACCCAGAGGAGAACTGGGTGAAAGTGTTGTGTTCAGATGAGACCAAAATCGAGCTCTTTGGCATCAACTCAACTTGCCGTGTTTGGAGGAGGAGGAATGCTGTCCCAAGAACATCATCCTCACCGTCAGACATGGAGGGGGACATATTATGCTTTGGGGGTGTTTTTCTGCTAATGGGACAGGACACCTTCACCGCATCGAAGGGACGATGGACGGGACCATGTGTTTTCAAATTTTGGATGAGCACCTCCTTCCCTCAGCCAGGGCATTGAAAATGGGTCAAGGATGGGTATTCCAGCATGACAATGACCCAAAACACACAGCCAAGGGAACAAAGGAGTGGCTCAAGAAGAAGCACATTAAGGTCCTGGAGTGGCCTAGCCAGTCTCCAGACCTTAATCCCATCAAAAATCCGTGGAGGGAGCTGAAGGCTCGAGTAGCTACACATCAGCCTCGAAATCTTACTGACTTGGAGAGGATCTGCAAAGAGGAGTGGGACAAAATACCTCCTGAGATGTGTGCAAACCTGGTGGCCACCTACAAGAAATGTCTGACCTCTGTAATTGCCAACAGGGGTTTTGCCACCAAGTCATCTTTTGTAAAGGGATCAAATACTTATTTCACTCATTACAATGCACATCAATCTATGACTTTTGTCTTTTGGGTTTCTGGGGTTTTTCCTGTTGTTATTCTGTCTCTCACAGCTACAATAAACCTACCATTGAAATTATGAACTGCTCATTTTTTCGTCAGAGGGCAAACGGGCAAATTTAGCAAGGGTTCAAATACTCCCCCCCTCTGTATTTGCAATAAATAAAGGTGGAAATTCTCATGTAGTTACAAACCCCTTGACTTCCTAGACCATTTATATAACATGGTGCTGTCAATTTCAGAACCAAATGTTATATGAAACAGCACTGAAGAGATGTGTGCAATGATACAAAATCTAGTCTCTCTCTCATCCTCTGCTTCTTCCTGCTCGATTGTTAAGATTTCTATTGTAGACCAGAAACTGAGTACTGTCTGGGACTCTTGTAGAACTTGTGCTCATTTCAATGGACCCTTTTGATTGTACTCTTAGACAATTTTGTCCCAGTTGGTGAACAGTAATGAAATTATGGAAATCATGTTTGTCTGAAGGAGTCTACATGTGGTTTGGAGTTGGAAACTGCCATTGAATGGCTAAGTATCCTAATTGCATAGAGGCTGCAGAGTCCATTGTCTACTGTATTCTTTGCAGATGACTCAGTTTCTTTGAAGAAAGAGATGGTTCTTTGAAACCACTAGTCCCTTTCCTTCCTGTGAGTCAGGATTTTCATAATCCTATGAGTCAAAATAGAGGCACTGTTGCTAAAACAATTTGAATCTTTGTTTTTAAAAATGGAAAAATCAACGTAAGAACACTAATAGTTATCCATGGAATGGTTTTAGGTAATACATATCTTAACAAAACTTTCCATGCATGTTTTATGCACATTTTAATGAACGTAATCTTAGCTATGACTTTTGCCAGTAAAAAAATGGAGGATCAATAATTTACTCATACACTCTTTCCTGTTGGATGGTTATAGGAATTAAAGATGGATAGCATCACACAGGCATGCTGATACCCTCTTTTCTTGTTTAAGTAAATATGTCATGGATCTAACTGGAATAAATATTTGAAACAATGTGTACCAAAGTGCATATTTAACCAAATGTTTAATAACTCCTCTCAAAAATTTAAATGAACTATTGCAAGATTGCCATTTATTCCAAACATACAGAACAAGTTTAATTATTCCTGTAAGAATGTAAAGTGCATGTTTCTTTTAAGATAATAAATGGTTGCACACACAGATAAGGTCTAATTAATCTTAAAATATTGTAGCAAATAGTGGCCATGATCCAGCCAAAGTTAAGCACTTTGAAGATCTACTGATTTCCAATGGAAGAATTACATTTTCTATAGAAATCTGTGGAAAATGAAAGGAACCAAAGGAACAGTCTAAAGGTGGGATCTTTAGCTACAAACTAATACTTTAAATTTAACCCTGTCATACCCCATGACTAGATTCCCCCCCCTTAATTCGCAAACCGAATGTGATCTTTCCAACTACTACCGTGGGAGCTATCCTTTCTTTCTCCAAACTTCTTCTCTGGTTTGGATGCCATCCATCTCTCACATCACTGGATAACTGACTGAGGGTTTGGAGATGGGCTAGAATGACCAGGTCCAGAATTCTTAGTTTTCTCTTGGGCACAGGTTTCAGGGAAAGATTACTCCTCTCAGGCAAATGCTCCTTTATCTCAGGTAGATCACTTCCTATATTGACATCCTTCTGACACTGCCAGACCACTTGGCTATCACAAACCCTAAAGCAGGAATGGGAAACTGGTTGCCCTCCAGATGCTGTGACCCTTCAGCTGGCGTCATACCCAACTAGTTTGATCAACAGTGAGCAATAATGGGAGCTATATCAAAATGCTGCCTTAAAATACAATGGTCCCATTTCTTCTTGGTAGACAAGTGAGAAATGAAAATGTTTGTGTGAATAGGATTCCCACACACCCAAGGTTCACTCTTTAGCATGATAACCACAGTGTGCGTTTGAAGGGTCTGGTTTACCTTTCTACTTGGGATGCAGTAAATCCAGATGAGTCCTTATCCTTATTTCCATCAATAGTTAGGTGGGACTTGTTTCTGCTGTGGCTTAAAGTGCACCTCTGTATTAGAAAAGGATTGAAGCCAATTTTATCTCTATACTTCCTATAATAATTTTTCTCATCACCTTCCTGTTCTCTCTGGAATACTTTTTCAAGCTGGATAGCAGTGAGCTATTTGAATTTGTTCAATTCCTCTTTTTCCCTTTTTTGGCTTGGGAATCTCTAAGTTCATGACTTGTGACATTTGGTGCATTATCAGTGACCATTGCTGCATTTCAGAACCGGTAAGATACGTACAATTTCCTTGAATGTTCTCAGCCTATAATCTAGATATTGCATTTTGCTCTCCCAGCGTGGCTTCCCACCCTCCCACTCTGAAAGGAAGCATACAGTTGTCTAAGAGCAGAGATACATGATGGGAGCAGACCCACACTTAAATAAATGCAAAACATTATATAAATTCATACATCAGTGACTCAACCCCCAACAATTCAGGGGTTTAATGCAGCTCTACACAGCAAATTTTATGCCTCCCTCCAGGCTTCACCAATTTTGGCAGCAGCAGCAATAAAGTGGACACAACACAGGACAATACTGGACATGCATGTGTGCATGTGAAAATGTGAATGAGTGTGGGGTGGCCTCATCAACCAATGCAAGCAGCTCCCAGAGGGCTATGAGCTTTGAACCTCTCACTGCTGTAGCTATTGAAAAGTGCTTCAGGACACAGAAGCAGCCTGGGCTTCCAAAGTAAATCCAGATCTAGGAGCATTCTCAGGCTGCAATCCTGATCCTTTGAGGTCATGCAACTGCACGCAGACAAGGATGAGCACCACATCATAAGTCAGTAGCTCAGTCTTGCGAGATTGAGCTTCAATTTATCGGCTCTCATCTGGTCCATTAATGACTCTAGACCCTAGAGTCCAGTACCTATAGAGCCTGCCCTGAATCTGATGGAAAGGAAAAATAGAGTGTATTGATGCTAACACACCTACTCCAAAATTACTTCAGTCAGCAAACCATAGAATAGCTGCAGCAGGGCCAAACAAAAAACCCCTGTCCACTTTATGGAAATGTGCTGTGGGGTTTGCATTACATAACCATTTGTCTGGAACAATCTATTTTTGAGATCAGGCAGAGAAAGTACAGGTGAACTATGAAATATTTTCCCGTATTGCGCCAAGTTATTACATGACCAGAAACAGAACGCATTGTGCAAAACCTCAGCCATTTGGTGGAATAGCATGGAGGATAATACCTTGCTCTTGCCAGCAATTCTTTACTGTGACAGAAAATGAATTTTGTCAGCTTGGGCTCTGCTGTTCAGCTGACTTAAGCTTAATGTAAGAGTCTAGGTGTTTTGAAACTAGTCAACCAACTTCTAACTCAGCGGTGGGAAAGCAGTGGGTCTCCAGCTGTTGCTGGACTCTGACCATTGGCCATGCCGGATGGGACTGATGGGATATGGAATCTAACAACATCTGGAAGGTGGCAAGCTCCCCATCCTGTCCTAACTAAACAGAAGTGATACTGTGATCCCCCCCTGTGCACTCCTCTGGGTGCCATTTCTCCTCCTGAACCTCAGTCTCAGCATGGGCACAAGAGTGACAAATACTGCATTTAAACGGCACTCCTTTCTCATCTCCATTCTTTTTGTTCCGTCCTTTATTCCTCTTCATTTCATTCTTGAGTCGTCCTTGCTCATACCTGAGTTATGTTTTGAGAGTATTGCATTTCTCTTTATTTTCATTTCTCTTTGAATCGGTCCCCCCACTGGTTCTCTTTGCTTCCTTTTATTTATCCCACTTCCTTTGAAAACCCAGCCCGTAACTCTTTGCATGGCATTCCTCCGTTGTTTTCTTCTATGGTTTAAAATGTTTACATCCAAACTGTATCTTTCTTCTCATTTACATTTATTTGATATTGATATGTGTGACCCTCGGTCAACTCCACACTTTATCAGAAATATCATATTTTATTACAGTTTTTTCCTGTTTTTCTACTTCATCATTCCTGGGGCTTATCTTCCGCAGGTCCTGTTAGTTGGCGGCCTCCCCCTTCCCCACCCATTTTGCTCCATATTCCTTAACCGTTTCCCCCCAATATGGGACTACAGATAAAGAAAAATAATGCAAAAAACATGCACAGGCTCAAGGGCAACCGTTCCAAATGCTGCCTTTTGAGGCAAGAAGGGAACACTAAATAGAACATGAACCTCACAATGGTTCAATCGCCTTAATTGGCAAAAGTCTCTCTGAGTTAAGGCAGGGAAATTGGTGTACTTTGTTGTATAAATAAATATGTTCATAATTTGGCACTAGTGTATTTACGTTCTTTTTTTTTCCACTGCAGAAGGCAAATAGGTCCTTCGTGCAAACCTGGTTTGTTAATGTTAATGTGCCAAGAGCTAAAACTGATTATGGGAGGCAGATTGCTAGTGCTACAGGCCCCAAGAACTGGAATGGGCTAATAATTTCTTCGGTAACAAGAACCAAAAAGAACAGATAATGCACAGTAAAAGAAGAGCTGTGCTTGCAGTGGCTCTCTCTCACTCTCTGTACCCAATTGGATATCATTGTGGAAAGTATAACACATTCAGAAGGTGAAAGAAAAGGTGGAAAGCAAAGAAATCCTGTTATTAAAATATATATATATAGAGAGAGAAATCTGGAGAGCTGGGGTTAGAGTTAAGGATTTAGGCTGCAGGGATTTAGGGAAGGAGAGAATTAGCACTAAAAGGGGGGACAATGTGAGGAACTGGGTCTGTCTAAGGTCACATTTGCACCATACATTTAAAGCACTGTTGCACCCTATGCTCCAATATGTTGAGGCTGAAAACTGGGATGCACTTCTTCCTGGCTGTGGTCCCATGCAAGGCACATGACTCGCATGAGAGCCCAAAGCTCAGACACATATGTTTTGGAGTTCCGCGTTTTCTTGCAGGGTCATGATCTCTTGCATTTTTGGGCTCTGCCATTCTGAGAGCATGGCTAGGGTTGCCAGACTCAATAGTGGACAGGACTACTGTGCCTTTAATTGCCCTGCTCTCTTTTGAGTCTGGAAACCTTAAAGAGAAACCAGCAGACCCTTTGATTAATTTCCACTTTTTAGCCATGACTATTAAAGTGGCATGACAGTGTTTTAAAATGTGGCCTAAGGCAAGAATGATTTCTATAGTGGCAGCTTATAAATGAAGAGTACACAACTGTCATTTAGGTGTCTGTTGTCAAACACAGATTACATAGAGCAGAGATGGGCCTTCTGTGGACTCCAGCTTTCATCATCCCCAGCCAGCATGGCCAATGGCCAAGGACGGTGAGAGTTGTTGCTTAGTCTTGACATATGGTATTGCATTTTACACTTTGCAAAGTGTTTGAAGGCCCAAAGAACAATTTTGCATCCCCTTAAGGTTTAGTAGGTCCATCTGGGAGCCTCTTGACGCCATAAAGAAGGATATAAGCATTCTAAGTAATAAATATAAAGTTTGTGTCCATTCATTTGAAGGTTAGTCAGTTTGCTAAATGTATCACCACACCTTTTGATGTGATACAGCAGCATGGCCACTGCCAGTGTTTTGAATATATGAATACGGATGTGCAGACACTTTGAATACCATTTATAAGACAGCAGGATTATACGTACAGTTAAATTAATAAATAAAATACTTGAACAACCCCCTTTTCCCCTTTACTATTATTTCCTCTAAATAAGTGAACTGAAGATTTAGCCTAAATTGTTTCAAGTGTTTCCATAAACCCAGTTTCCCATGAGGCACATTTCAGGTATATCCTGATGAATCCTGTGCAGTAAAAAGTATTTGTCAGAGATGAAGCCTTGAGGCCTGACTATAGACAGGAGCAGGTATAGTCAGACACATCTTTGCTCCTGTAGAGAGACATAATGCACAGTCTTCCATTTCATCCACGGTGGAGGTTGTCTGCTTCTTCTTTTCCTTCTTTAAGTGCCCAGAATGTTTATCTCCTTTCTACTTCTTCTTCTTCTTCTTCTTCTTCTTCTTCTTCTTCTTCTTCTTCTTCTTCTTCTTCTTCTTCTTCTTCTTCTTCTTCTATTACTGGTTTTAAAGCACTTCAAAAACTGTTTTTGGAGAGGTGAAGGAATTGTCTTTATGACTGACACAGAGTCTCCGCAACCCTGCTCTGAAAGGGCGGGATCACCAGGGCCAGCCAATCAGCACTGTGCAAATCTCTGTATGGCTGAAAACCAGGCAAAGAGAAAACCACAGGGCAAGAAGGTTGTACATTTATTGATGGATTAGCATCCCCGATCCCTTCCCTTTAAACCACACATACTATGGATTCCTAGTAATATTGATTTATTGATAGCATTTATACCCCATCCCTTAGCCAAAAGGGCCCTCAAAGCAGCTGATAAAAGTCTTTATTAAGATGGTCCCGGTGCTCAATTTGAAAAGACATGACACGCAAGGGAAAAGGAAAAGGAGGGAGGAGGGGGGGAAACCAAGCCTAGGCACAAGTTCTTAGTTACAATTAAGAGCAGCACCCAGGGGCAGCGTGTTCCACTTTGCTGCCACCACCTGCTCTGCCACCACCACACACCCTGCTGCATCCACAAGTGAAAAAGTGGCAGCACCATCGGCACTGATTTCAAGCAAGGTTGCACTGATTTTGAGTGAGTTCTCACCCCAAATGGACACAATCTTGCCCAATGCAGGTTCCAATGACGGTGGCACTTTTCCACCAGTGGCGAATGCAGCAGGGTGCATGGCGGCAGTAGAGCGAGCAATGTTGGCCTAAGGCAACGGCCTCACCCTGCCTAATGTCTGGGCCGGCTCCTCCTCACGGATGTCAGTGGCTGTTCTTGATGTCTTGCTCCCAGAAGTGCTCTTGGATTCAAGATCAGAAGTGGAAGTGTCCATGCTAGGATGGCGGGCAGCTCATGCCACACAGTCAGGATCCTAACGGTAGCTAGAATTCTTGCAGGAGGGGATTTGGTGTCCTGGATGCCTAACCCTCCCTGGAAGAACACTGCCACCCAAGATCAGATTCAGGAAGCAGAACAGCTGACAATATCCGGGTCACTAGGAGATAGTAGCTCCTCCCACACCTCAGACTAGGTTGAAGGCAGTTTTGAATCCTCACTGGAGGGGGTTTCATGGAGTTTCCCTCTTCTCTTGCTGATATCAGTGGTGGTTAATTTGTGGCAAACTGAGTATGCACCTTAAAGCACACCTAGAATGTCTCTGCAGCTGCACTTTACA
This sequence comes from Zootoca vivipara, assembly GCF_965207765.1. Taxonomy (NCBI): domain Eukaryota; kingdom Metazoa; phylum Chordata; class Lepidosauria; order Squamata; family Lacertidae; genus Zootoca; species Zootoca vivipara. Next base: position 32,413,463 of record NC_142591.1, read on the forward strand.
GGCTAAGGCGGAAAGCAAAGGGGGAACTGTTTTGCAACAAAATGTCTCTTGATCCTTATTTTGGAATTCCTGATGGGCTTCAAAGGAACCCCTGGAGTTCCTCCGAACATGGCTTGTAACCCCCTGCCATAGAACAATGGTTCTCTCTAAATATTATTCAGCGGAAGCCTTCTTTCTTGGTTAATATGTATGCTTATGTTTGCAATTAGAGGTTCATTATTCCTAGCAATTTGCAGTGTGCTACAGTTTACATTAAAAGATAGCTCAATAACTAAACTGTAACTGTAAAACAATTTGATTGCAATAAGGGTTAAATAGAGCTTCTATAAACAATCTAGATATAATTACTAGATCATCAATACAGTCAAAAATGGCTTCTCAGATCTTGTCCTCTAGTTTTGCTTGTTCGAGATGGATTTAAATGTTATGTTCAAGCCCCCAAGGGTAATATCAAAGACAAAAAGTATGTGTGGTGAAAGAGATTATTATTTAATTTTAGCTTTGTTAAAATTATCCCAGCACTTAAAGACTATAGGGTTGTGTCTGACTCACTGTAGTTCATCCCTCACTGAGTTAGAATTCCCAGCAACATTTAACAAACTACAGTGCCCATGATTCCCTAAGGGAAAGAATGTTCTTTGAATGTGTTTTAAAGGTACAGGGAGGAATTTAACATAGCACTAAGTTAAAGTCTGTTAGAAGTGTTGTCAGAAGCGTAGCAAGAGAAGGCACAGGAAAGCTCTCGTGACCGGTTGTGCAACAGATTGCTGTCGCCCCACTGCTTCCTGATGTGCAAACTTTTCCTTCTTTTGCTTAATCCTATTTATCTGTTATATTGTTCTGTATTGTATTGCGCTTATTAGTATTTTAATTTATGTGGAGTGTCCTATTTTAGTTGAGATAGCAATCGAGAATTTTCTTTGTTCCCACAAGGGGACAATGACAATAAAGATTTATTCTATTGTATTATTCTATTATTCAACATAGTTCCTTACAGCAGTTGTGGACCACGGTTCATCTCAGCCTCAGCCAGCACGGCCAAAAGTCAAGAATGATAGGAGTTTAGCAACTGGGCCATACCATGTTGGCTGGTGATAAACACAAAGAGGGATGAGCTTTTTGCATCAGTCACCCTCCAAGTCATGGAGGACGATGATATTGATGGCAAAACGTCCTGCTGGACCTCCTTCAATGTGTACTTGACATGTTTAGAGAATCCTAGAGGGCACCTGTGACTAGGAAAAGTAGGCTAAATTATGCAGGAGGGAGAGGGAAAAATATGCAAACTTGTTTAATTTGCCAAATTTAAACAGGTTGGAGAATTCATTATTTTATCATAGAATTATTCTGATACTAATGAGAGAAAAATGAGGATTCCAGAGACTGAAATAAATTATACAAGTCAATATTCTCTCCAGATACTGCAAAGCCATCATGATTTTTCTCCTCCTTTCGTCTTAAAGAAAATTAGCATTGCTAGACAGCAATGCAGGCAGTGATATATATGCATGGTGCAGAATATAAACAAATATCAGCTTGAGCATTGTATGGCTTGAAAGTCTAATGCAGTTTTCTTTAGCTGATAAGTCTGTAAAATAAACACGAGAAAAGCAGTTGTGTGGGTTTTGTTTTTCGTTTCTTACTGTGGATGATAATGTATTTTTTTTCCTGGATGCATTGCTAAACATAGCAATTGCAGTTAATAGGTAAGTCAGACCCATCCCCTCTAGTACTAATTACCAATAGAGGAAAGGAAACAACTAATTTAGGTGAGTGTATTTGTCTTGCTAAGTACATTAGTGGGCAAAGAAAGATGTCTGAGGCAAAACATTTATGATGCACTGTCTAATGCCAGCCTTATAACTAACACAGAATTATCACTGCCAGACAAATGTACTGTCTGTGTGTACACACATGTGTAAGTTATAATTGTAATATAACTATTGATTAAATGCTTCTGTGCAAAAGCTACAAGACTGCTTCCGAGTCTAGAGCTGCAAGAGGTTGCTACTAAATAATTGAATCGGTTGCAATGGGATAGATTTTAAGGTGAGACCTGGATATGAGATATTAATTAAGATAAAGCCTCTGGTACCAGTTGAGATCCTTGTTTTGCCCTGAGGTACAGAATGAAAAAAAGAAAGAAAGAAAAATCTTTGCACTATGGCTATCTACATGTAGCTTACCTGTTAAATAAGAATTATGCCCCCCCACCCACCCATTGCTACCTCATTTTAGAATTGTAAGCTCACAAGGTCATCTTCCTATCCAGTGGTGATATAACAGATTAGACTCCTCCAACCCCAAATGTATAACAATTCATACAGAAGAAATCACCTCCAGCTGATTGGGCATTCTTGACGTGTCTGGCTAGTGTGTCATTTTGTGGGTCTCACTGCTGTTGTAATAAGGCCAGGGGAGATGTGAAGATCATAGCAACTTGAAGCACTAATGGTTCTCTGGGCCTAACTAGGCTTAGATGTGCTAGACCAGGGAGTGGTGGGGGCCAGGCAGTGCCAGGTGGCAGCTGCACCCCTCCCTCCCGCCAAAGGTCTGTGCCGTCCAGTGACTCATCATCGTCAGCTGAGGGGATCCAAGGGTTAAAAGGGGCACAGAATGAGCTGTCTCCACCTTCCCACTTCCATAGCAACCAGTCTACACATGCATACTCCCTCGAAAGCAGGCATGTCCTAAGTCCGTTTCGAGGGCCTAATCCTGCCCGCCGCTCGGTTTAATCCGGCACACTGCTCAGTTTAATCCGGCCCCTGTGGCAGTTTATTTCCTGGGGTAAAATCCTAAAAAAAAACCTCAACAACTTCAATTCTAAAAAAAGCTCAACAATCCAAAAAAAAGGTCAAGAACTTTGGTTGGCCCTTTGGTTGGCCCTTCACTTCATCAAATCTGGCCCTCTTTGAAAAAAAAAGTTTGGACACCATTGCTCTAAAGGTATGGAGCCCTGGCAGCTGAAATGCAATCTGCGGGCAGGTTGGTCTAGTGGGCAGGTGGACAGAGGCAGCAGGCGAGGAGCCTGTTGGAAGCGGGCTCCATTCACCCTCTGTGCAGGCTTCATGTGCACCTCCACCCCAGCTGACCAGTCCAATACTTGCTCCACCCTGGGCACCAGCAACCCATGCTATGCCGCTGCTTCTGAATACCGGTTGCTGGGAATTACAAGTGGAGAGAGTGCCAGACCATCCTTGGCATGTGGCCGGCCACTATGAGAATAGGATGCTGGACAAATTAAAGATTTATTCAGGTGTGTTCCATGGTGCTTGTTTCTGCAGGTTTTAAGTGTCTTTCCTGCAAAGTAAATAAATAAATTCATTCATTCATTCCTACAGCAACCTGTGTATAAATTTACCTGCTAAATATAAGAGCTGCTAATAAATTTGCCAGTTGCTGGGAATCACAAGTGGATAGAGCGCTGCTGCACTTGATTCTGGCTTTGGGGCTTCCCATGAGTATCTGCCTGGCCAGTGGGAGAACAGGATGCTGGGACAGATGGACCATTGTCCTGATCCCACAAGCCATCCTGATAACCAAAGCATACTTCCGCACTCAGATCTCCCTTTGCTGGATTGGAATAAATTAATGCTGTGAAATGAAATGGATTTATGAGAAGCTTTCAAGTAGAAATGACAGTTGGCCTATAAATATCTTATTACACTTCACTGTAGCATTACTCATCAAATATTGACAATAATTAAAAAAATATTTTTTTTATTTGTTTTGGAAAGGATAAATATTTCAGGGCATTCTGATGCGACGCATTGCTCAGTCAGAAAATGTCGGTAAAAAGAACATAATCAGATTCTCTTTAGTGACATAATATTGCTCTAGAGCAGTGTGATCCTGTGCAACAGACAGAGCAAATGCAATTGAAGGGGCAGGGCAGGGCTCTTGCAGGCCATGTGCTCAGTTCTGAAAAAGATATTTACATGGAGGGCTCCACTCATCCTTATTTGCTTGCACAAAGCTTATGCAGAAGTTAGATTATGAGCAGCCTATACTTAGCACTAGTTCTGATTTGTTTGCAGGGAAGTTATGCGAAATAGACATTCATTCTGATTTGTTAGTGCAGTGATTTATTCCCATTCTCGATTTATCCCATACTTTTCAATGGCTTTCTCCCATTACTTTCTTAACTTCAAAAAGTCTTTGTGGTGGTCTTTTTTATTTACAGTGGATTTGCTGCCGTAGAGTGACAAAATGCTTTAACCCACTAGTTGCATTTGAATCCCTCCCTGAGAATGATGGCATTCTGAAAGAGACCTGATATAGCACAGCTGCCACCAATGCAACACATCTTAAAGCTTCTTTTGGGAAGACAGTAAATCCAAGAAGCTTGACCTGGAATGGGGGAGCAGCAAAGAGTTGCTCCCAGAGCTGGCTGCCTGTTTAAGGGAACCATCAGCCTCTCTGCAACATCAGTGGGCAGCTAGCAGGTTTGTGATCAGCATTGTTTAATTTCCCATGATGCCCCTGTCACTGTGTAACCTCTATCTGTTGAGGTCCTATGGAGCTTAGGTGGAATCAAACTTGGGTTTTAGGTGGTGAACAGAATTTCTTTACCCAGAACAATACAACTGCCCACAAAGAAATAAATGCATAAGTAATCCGTTTGAGCAAGAACAATGCAGCCCATAATCTTTCTGAGTTCAAAGAGAAAATGAATTCTTGCTAGCAAATTTTGGAGTCAGCCAGTCCAAACACTCCTCTAATCCACCAGGATGCAGGACACTTCAGAACAGCTCCCTGCAGATAGCTTTAGAGACAGGTCAACACCAGCAAATAACCATCTCTAAATGGCAGTTCGAAGGATGCAGCCCTGCAATCACAATGCAAGTACAACAAATAAAACCAGAAATTCAAGAATTGCTTCCACATTCCCTTGCTAATTTACTATGTGGATATACATCATTGGAACATAGGACGACAGGAAGGCACCTTATACTGAGTCAGACCATTGGTTCATCAAAGCATCCAGGGTTTCAAATCATGGTCTCTCCCAGCCCAGGAATTAAACATGGGACCTCCTGCATGCAAAGCAGGTTCTCTATTGCGGAAGCTGCCACCCTGCTACAACTTCACTTTATCTCATGCCATGTAATATTATTCTTACCTAAAGCCCCGGAATATTATTCAGCTTCTCAACAGAACAGGCTCTGGCTCCCTCTTAGTTCTTCATTGAGTGATTACAAGGCTATATCTCATGTTGTGCTGAAAATTTCTGCTGTATTTTCTTTTTACCATTCTAAGGGGAGCACGCAACATTTTGGTAAAATGAATTCTCATGGGCTTGTGTGCGTGTGTGTGTGTGTGTGTGTGTGTGTGTGTGTGTGTGAGAGAGAGAGAGAGAGAGAGAGAGAGAGAGAGAGAGAGAGAATATGCATGCAGGGTTTTTGTTCTGCTTAGCCTTTACTTTCAACGTGACTGACAGGTTTTGCAAGTTTTGTGACTTCCTGTTTTAGTCTTCTGTTGTGGGTGGTGTGTAAGCTGGAGCAAGAGCACACTCTGCAACAGATGACTAGCAAAGAACACTTTGGTACGTGTTATAGAGTTCTGTAATCACTAGTGGCAACTAGTGGCATTCTCTGTAACTGCATTCCTTTACAACTAACAGATCTCATATAGTGCATATAGAGAAACCAAAATGGTACCCTCTGGATGTTGTTGTACTACAAGGCCCATCTTCCCTTACTATTGGCTGCTCTAGCTGCAGCTGCTGAGAGACAGAGTCCAAGAACATCTAGATGGCACCATGTCCTTTATTCCCTTGTTACAAGACACTTTCCTTCTGTCCTCACTTACATACCTTCCAACATTTCTCTGAGGAAAATAGGGATGTCCTAAAGGAAACAGGTGGTGCCGTGGGTTAAACCACTGAGCCTAGGGCTTGCTGATCAGAAGGTCAGCGGTTCGAATCCCCGCGATGGGGTGAGCTCCCTGCCAACCTAGCTGTTCGAAAGCATGTCAAAGTGCAAGTAGATAAATAGGTACCGCTCCAAGCGGGAAGTTAAATGGCGCTTTCATGTGCTGCTCTGGTTTGCCAGAAGCGGCTCTGTAATGCTGGCCACATAACCCAGAAGCTTTACGCTGGCTCCCTCGGCCAATAACGCGAGATGAGTGCCACAACCCCAGAGTCAGTCACGACTGGACCTAATGGTCAGGGGTCCCTTTACCTTTACCTAAGGAAAAGCAGGGCACCCTGGGATCTAATCAGAAACCAGGATGGCTTCTGTAAATCCAGGACTGTACCTGGAAAATAGGGACACTTGGAGGGTCTGCACTCAATTTTCCAGAGCAGGCATAGGATGTGTTATGTCCTCACCTCCCACAGTTCCTTATGCAAGGTTCAAAAAAGGGACCTGAATCTCTCTGCCTTTATTCACTTTCAAAAACCTTTTAGCTGGTCCACGAGTCTCCAGGTTTTCAAGCAGGGAGCCTTTCTCAGCCCTACTGGGAGATGCCCAACATTGGATTTGGGACCTTCTGTTTGCAAGACTGATTTTCTAGTGCTGAGCTACAGCTCTTTTCTAAGTCATGTGCATACATCAATTATGTGCATAAAGTATGTGCATACAACTTTTGGATTAGATTCTACTGAAATCAGTGGAGCTTCTGAGCGTAGGTTTGGGCTGCACAATGGAATGGCCATCTAAAGAAGGTATATTCTTTTATATTGTAAATTGGTAGAATAGAATGCTGTCTTGGAGTGGCTGCTGAGTTTTTTTCCTGTTGCTAAGCGCATTCAGTTTTCATAAGATGACGGCAATTGTTTTCCTTCAACTTCTCTGCACATTATATGTTGACAAGTGAGCCTGTCTGTAGTCAGGCTCTCTAAACTCCATCAAAGCTTCCCAATCATTAGTATCTAACACTTTATAAATATCCCCTTAAGATACCATTTGATACATTCCATGGTGTTATGGGAAACAATCTGGTAACTACTGCTTTGAAAACCGCCCAGTGTATTTCAATAAATTTGCTTCCCCCCGTCCTGATGCACAATTGGAAACCTAGGAGATGACTGAATAAGAAAACTGATACCACTGCTTATCTGTCCAACAGCTAGTGGCATTAGGAAACCTAGTAATTGAAAAAATGGATAGTACTGATATTTGAACCTCTTTTCTATAACCTTTGAAGTGTAAGTCTTTCGGGGAATAAATTGCTTTTTTTGTAACAAGAACAATGTCAGATCTCATATTTAGGTACCATGAACTTAATTCATTTTCAGGCAGAGAAACCCATGTTGTCTTGTTGGTAAAAAAACATTGCAAAATAGATTAAGCTTTACCCTGGAGAGATGATAACCTAATATAAATATCTGGAGGCTGATCTTTATTAGTTACTGAGAAAATATTGCCAAATAGGACAGGCGACCTTCAATGATGATTGATCTAGGGTAAGTCATCAACAGTCTTGTCTCCAGAGAGTAACTTTGGGGCATTTTGGAATTGCAAGGCTCTTCTTTTCTTAAAGACGGGCATTGAAGCTAACGCTGAGTAAGAGTAAGTACATCTTACTTAGTGACAAAGACTAGAAGCAATATGCCTGCAGAGTAGTAGTGAAATCTCTCTCCATATTGATCTGAACTGCAAGGTGGTGGAGCTTTGCAGATGCCAAGCCCAGTCTGAAGTTTCACCTGAAGCAAAGTTGCAAGCCTGACAAGGATCATGATAAACTTGTCTGGGTCACAGAATGTCCATAAACATTCAAACTGAAGGGCCAATCAGTAAGTGCTTAAAACTAGTGCAATCTCTGTGTGGAAAGTGGTGAATAGTTTGTATGAAAGGGAGAGAGAAAATCTGAAAATGCAAACACTATTAAAACACTGTTTAAAGAGTCAAAAATTACACATGTTCTACTATATATCAAGAGAATTTTATGAGGTCAGCAATTTTATCAATTGAAAGTTCCACATTGCAAGATGTTAATTACTGCTTTATTAGAATGCCTCACACACCATTGGCGACTAATCAAAGGCATCTCCAAAAAAGATACCTTTGACACAATCTGGTCTCCCCTTTTCTCTTTTATTGAACAATAACAGGATATTTTAATGCCACCACTACCACAGATATATCTGTGGAGGGGATATATTGATTGAAAATGTATTGTAACTTGTATTGTAGCTTTTGAATATATTTTTTAAATAATAATAATAATAATCATAAATTGATTTTTTTAAAAAAAGATGTTAATTATGACAAGTTAATTAATGATTTTGTGCAAAGGAAATGTTAAAGAAAAAACATATAAAGTTTATGAATATCTATGAATGTTTTACAAAAATATTTGAATTTTCCTTCATGTTGTGCCTTTAAATAAAGTTCATTTGCAAATGAAGAGAAGCCTTTTCTTTTGACCTCTTTATATACACATATATAATTAATTGGAAACAAAAAGTACTACTTAACAATGTAATAGTAAAAATGATAACCCATGTTATTGACTTAGTTCAATCATATTTTCTTTCGGTCATATTAATTATGTGAATGAATAGGGTTCCCCAAAACGGGACGCAGCCGGGGACCCCTGGACAATAAAACTGCCCGTATGGATTGTCAATGCAGATGTACTTCTGAATGGAAATCCACACCATCACAGTACTCATCTGAGCCCTAGTGAGCTGATCAAATACTGATGTCAATGAAGCTGTGCAGCTGAGCACAGGATGCCACCAGCTATTATTCTTCACAAATAATTTGACCTGCAGATGGACAGTGGCCTCTTGGTGTGCAGGGTTTATTTTGTACCATTCTACCTTTTATCAGCTGTTTCGATGGCATGCCCTCCACCCATGGACTTTAGAGATACCTCATTGGAATTAAAAAAAGGAAAGGCTTGGCATGTCCCTTTCCCCAAAGAAGCATGCCTGTTTTTTCTGGAAATGTGCATTTGCTAGGAAAGGTCAGGGTGATTATTTCAGTAGGAAATCTGAATCTGATGGAATTTTATGACTTTCCTTTCAGAAAACTGACGCATTTGTGACATGAATCATTTTAGGTCACTGTAAAGGACTTGCCTGCTTCTGCTTCTTTTTTATGATGCATCTGTGTAAAATTGTGCCATAAATGACACTGACAGCATCATAGAGTCATATGGTATTGTTTTAAAATGGATTTGTGCTAGCAATATACAGCCCACTCACCAAAGCCATTGAGGAAAAGATGGCCTTAGGAAGTCCGCCTCTTCCTCACAGTTATCACTGCTGCCCATTTCCTTGTTCTCTTCCAGTAACCATCACCAGTAGCAGGTGGCAGGGCAGCAAGCAGCACACATCTGACCCCCTGCCATCTGTGTCACTGCTGTGTCACCTTGTGTGGTGGCAAGATCAGCAAGGTGCAAATGCACCGTTGGAGACAATCTGACACTCTGCTGGTGTGTTTGCACTGACTGATTCAGACTCACTGGCATGAAGTAACCTATAATTGTCTATAGCTGGGCCATGATAGGCAATTTATATGGTACACAGGTGGCATTGTGGTCTAAACCACTGAGCCTCTTGGGTTTGCTGATCGGAAGGTCGGTGGTTCGAATCCCTGTGACGGGGTGAGCTCCTGTTGCTCTGTGCCAGCTCCTGCTAACCTAGCAGCTTAAAAGCATGCCAGTGCAAGTAGATAAATAGGTACCACTGCGGCGGGAAGGTAAACGGCATTTCCATGCACTCTGTCACTCGTCACAGTCCTCCATGCGCCAGTAGTGGTTTAGTCATGCTGGCCACATGACCCGGAAAACTGACTGTGGACAAACACCGGCTCCCTCAGCCCGAAAGTGAGATGAGCACCTCAATGCCATAAGCATCTTTGACTGGAGTTAACCGTCCAGGGGTCCTTGACCTTGACCTAGGCAATTTATATTGTGCTTTAAATGTGCTTCTGCCATGGGGACATTTTGGAACTGTCAACAATCAATCTTAGTAATTATGCTGTTCCTGCAACTGCTGTAGCTCCAGAGACAGTGGCTGGACTTCACAAGGCCCAGGAAGGGTTGTGATGTCATCAATCTGCTCTGATCAGATACAAATAACCAGATGAAACCATTTTATTTTATTTTTACAAGAGGGGTACACTCATTCCTACTCAATGAAGAAGACTAAACAAATTCATAGAGGAGAATGCTTTCAATGGCTCCTAGACATGATGGTTGTGGCCTGCCTCCCCAGCTGGAGGCAGCAATGCTTCTGAATACCAGTTGCTAGAACCTGCAGGAGGGGAGAATATCCTTGTCTCAGGTCCTGATTATGGGTTTCCCACAGGCATTTGTGAGAACAGGATGTTATGCCATGGAATTCTACTCAATATGATCCAGAGCAGAACTCCGACATATAGTTAGCAGAGTAAAAACTTAAACACGTTGCAGGATTCCTAAAAAAATAGTTCAGAGGCAATTGTATTTCGTTCAGCAGAGCTTTACTGCTACTAAAGGCAAATGAGCATGATGGTCACAAATCCAATACATTCAGGATTGGCACTGTCCTTAAGAAATCCAGTTGCAGCAGACGGTACTTAAACTTACAATAACTTATAAGTCTAAAACTTAACGCTAAGCATACTATGTACAGAACACCGCACCAGAAGGAAAAGAGATAGAAAGAGAAAGTGAAACCCAGGCTCCTTCTGGCCTTACTTTTATAGTCCACGTGACCTTGACGGAAGAGATAACAGAACCAGTTTAAGCCAGTTGTACTCATCTTCTCTGAAGGTATATAAGCCAAATATCATGAACCTTCTGCTTGTTTCTTTCACACAGAGAAGCTTCCAGAACCTTCTTGAACTAAGCAGAATAGGAAAGATCTCTACACATCACATCAATACTTTCTGTACTAAGAAATACAAACTGACATGCTAGACTAGATGGACTGTTGTAGATGGACTGTTGGCTTGAGCCAACATCTCTTCTTATGTCCTTAAATCATCGAACCCTGGATTACCTGTTTAGCGTACTTTTCCATGTATTAGGACGAGGGTTTTTTACTCCAAAATAAAGTAAAAAATGGGGGGGGGGTCGTCTTATACATGGGTAGTGTAGAGGGGACGGGCGATTGGTTGCATCCGTGAGCAGGATCTAGCGATTGGGTGGGTGAATGGTGTTTGCTGCAAGGGCTGCTTTGGATTGGCTGATGCTTTGTCAATTGGGTAGGTTATTAGCTTTGGCGATTTGGCTTGTGTCGCTTGCAATTGTTAGCGTTTGCCAGTTGGATGAGTGATATACGGTTCAGAACCCCCCCCCCCAATTGCTCAACAACCATGGCCACCCCCCCAAAAAAGCTCACCACTCTGGTCAATTCTCTCCCCCCCAAAAAAGCTAAACAACTCTGCGCCATCTCCCCCCATTTTCTTAAACTTGACCCCTCCAAAATATGGGGCATCTTATAGACAGAAAATATGGTAATTTAAATCAGTGTGGGGAACCAGCTGCCCATTGGCTGGATGAAACCAAAGGGGGCTTCACCATCCAACCCACAACATCCCCTCCTCCCTTTGTGTCCCCCCACAAGCTTCCAGCTTGAAACGACATCCTATTGGTACAGGGAGCACATGCAGATATATAATTTTCTCTTATTCCCTGATAAGTTGCTTGGTAGCAAGTGTGGGGCAATAGAACTTCCCAGTCACTTCCAGAAGGGCTTGTGCTGGAGATACAAATGCCAGGAGCATACCACCAGCACGAAGGTGCAATGCCAATATTCAATATTACATTACCAGGGGGGGGGGGGCTGTCAGAAATGGATAAGCTTCTTTTACTGAGCACTCTCTGTGAAATCTCATAAATATCAAGCTCATTCTAAAATCAGTGGGTAGCTCGCACATCACTATTCCAATGAACTTCTGATGTTCATGTGTTTTCTTTATGAAATATATTGGTGTGTTTCTTGACCTAAAGGCATCCCTTTTACCTATTTAGCAGCACAATCCTCACCATGTATACTCAGAAGAAAGTCCTATTGAATTCAATGGGACTCACGTTCAGGTGAGTGGGGTTAGGCTTAACAGCTTAACATCTAGCAGCAGGTATGTAGAACCTGTGAATATGCAGAACTTCTGTTAGTTCCAGCCAGCAGGATGATGGTAGCTGTAGTTAGCAACCTCTGGAGGGCCACACGTCCCCCCTCTCTGTTTTACAGGATTA